>NW_013670206.1:62728-67077 GCF_000517525.1 Limulus polyphemus
GTATCATACATGGTCTATAAGACAGTAAACCAATTTGTATTTATTGATCTGTATCATGGATGGTTTATAAGACAGTCAAATTCATTATGTATTTATTGATCGGTATTATACGTGATCCGTAAGACAGTAAAATCACTACCAACTAGTTACTACACGATCGTTAACTCTTACTCCATAAAGCATAATTATTGTTCAAAAGTAAAAGCCAGATACTATATACAGCCTCTCATGATATAATATATGTATAAATGAAATCAATGATTTAATAACCACGTGGTAGGCTGTTTAAATCAGAATCTTTTTTGTGTAAATAGGGTAGAAGATAGTGTTTTTATATCTCAGCATATTTTGCTATCATTCTTTATTGTAATAGCATGCTGAGAAGGATTAAGAACATTTAACATTTTGGTCTTCAGTTAACTTTTCACTGCTGATGTAAGGTATGTCAGTTGTGATTGATCTCAGAAATGCCTAAAAAATCAAGGATGAGTTAAGATAACATTTCAAAGCGTATCTTCTGCCTAGATTAAACTCTATGTTTCATGAATCAGTTTCACATCTTCCTTTTCAGCATATTGTTTAACATATTCCTGTTTTGCCGCTGATGTAACACAGTGAGAGGGCCATCCTCTTTTATTTTCCAAAATGTATTAATATAAATTTTAAAAAGTTTGTTACATATTTCGGGAAATTCACAATATTTCATAAATTTGTACTACTTTATGACTAAAATTGACTACTGTTTTACCTCTTCAAAAACCAATCTGCAATAAGTACTCTATACAACCATTTTATATTATGCTCACATTATTACTTCAGTTAGAGTTTATATTTCGTATTTGTGTAATATTATGTGTAAACAAACACTTAATGTGAGATCTTAGAAAATAGATTTTCAAATAACGTTTTAATAACATGTGTTGTATTATCTTTCACACTTATACAAAGAACATCAAGTATTATTACCCGTTTGGTCAGTTATAATCAGTGTTAAATCTCAGTTGTAACATATTTTGAACAATTACATTCGAAACCTGATTTGACAGCTGTTCAAGTTTTATGATAAACCTGAGAGAAAATACATATGAACCCTTAAAAAAGCTACTAAAACATAGATCAGGCACAGTTTTATGTTTATGTAGATATACTTGAAAAGTTATATACGTTTGTTTTGAATTTGCTACAACAGGGGTATCTGCACTGGCCTTCCCTAATTTAGCAGCCATAGACGAGAGGGAAATTCATACACACCAACAGCGTTAACAGAATTAGCTTATATGTTTATTGTAAATACTGTAAGTGAGAAAGTATTTCATCAGTAGAGGTGATATGTACAATCATAGCTATCTCTTACTTACGGTGTGGTAATCCTGAAAAGGACTTTAAATTTCAATCATTTAAACAAAACCATTTTCTTCAGAGGAAGAATATTCCTCGTCTTCACTATCTTCACGACGAATCCTTATTTGAAATACATTAAGTCTATTCTATATAACTCCAAGGGTCCATTTCAGTAATACTTGTGGAATGTCTAAATGTTCATTCAAATGATTACGTAAATAAACAAAATAAATAGGACACTTGTACAAAGATTATGATACATGAATGTACATTTTGAAAATATTCGTTACAAAGTATACATTCATCACTCATGACTGTAAGTATGTCTGTACATTATTTTTACAAACTTGTATATCCATATATATTATATAATGAAAAAGAAGATTAAATCATAAGGAAAAATAGCGTGATTTTACACTACATGTCCAAACCTTAGAATAAATATAATTAATTGTGCTACTACGTAAAACATGAAAGAAGGAAAGAACGCAGTTACAAAACAGACATGTACCACCTGGACACACACCATAAGGTGGGTAGTTATGTAACATGTACCACCTGGACACACACCTTAAGGTGGGTAGTTATGTGACGTGTACAGCCTGGACATACACCATAAGGTGAGTAGTTATGGGACATATACTGCCTGAACAGACACCATAAGGTGAGTAGTTATGTGACATATACTGCCTGAACACACACCATAAGGAGGGTAGTTATGTGACATGTACATCCTGGACACACACCATAAGGTGAGTAGTTATGTGACAAGTACTGCCTGAACACACACCATAAGGTGGGTAGTTATGTGACATGTACCACCTGGGCGCATACCATAAGGTAGGTAATTATGTAATATCTCCTGACAAAGTAAGACCCAAGTTGTGTCGGGGTATATCATCTATCCAGTTTTGTAGGCCTAACATTCTCTTAAGAAAACAAAATGAGAAGAAGAAGAGCAAATGTGTGTACCCTAGCCCACAACCTACCACATCTTTACCAGCAGATGTGGGTACCCTAGCCCACAACCTACCACATCTTTACCAGCAGATGTGGGTACCCTAGCCCACAACCTACCACATCTTTACTAACAGATGTGGTTACTCTAACCAACAACCTACCACATCTTTATCAGCAGAAGTGGGTACCCTAGCCCACAACCTACCACATTTTGCTCTCTGGGAAGGTGGTTACTACAAATAAATAAATTCAGTAAGAAGAAAGAAATAATTGGAATACGTACATAAATCTGTCCTTCAAGTTGACATTCCAGTCCCCATAATGATGTTTGGATATATATATATACTAAGTTATTACTATACAAGCCCAACCTAAATTGTTAGTATACTTCCTATCGGTGCTACTGTCAATATCTTCAAAGGTTGCATAATAATTACATAGTAACAGGTCTTATATAGGGAAAGTGATACATCTACATTAATACACCTATACAAGATACTGTCCAAATAAGTAATTTTCCCCTACAAAAATTAGAAATTATTCCTTATTGTGTTTATTACGATTTCGTTTATGTTACTATTTACATATATATTTTGTGTACTTAAATATCTAATTAGAGTTATCTTATTAATTCCATTAAAAATCAGCCCATTCACCAATATATTAATTTTGGAAATTGGGAAATGTTCAATGTTATAAATTCTACAATACCCCATTAGCTGTGAATGTATGATGCTCTGTATTGTATTATTTGGTACTTTACTGTTTGACAAGGAATTTTAAAAATTTGAAATATAATGTCATTTCTTTTATCATTAATATTAATATTACAACAATTATTAATTATCTTAATATCTAAATCTAAATAATGTACTCTGGTATTTGATATATAAATATTTTTGCTTTGTAAAACTGTAGGATAAATATTACAGATATAATTACATATTAATGGATTACTGATGCTAATTAATTCATTAATATATATATATAACTTAAAGAAGATATTTCCAGATTTGAAAAATTATTCATAAATTTAATTTCCTAATAGTAAAGATATAGATTAGCAATGCTTCGTGAATAATTAGCACCCAGTGGTAATTATTCTATTATTTGTTTATAAATATGATTAGTTATATAGTTATTATATTTGGGAAGAACCTTAAAATAAACAAATACTTCAGCTACACTTTCACACGGGCTAACTACAGACTCATCGCCGCGTTGCAAAATATTGTTACGACATCGGAGGTCACGTGACGCTAGTAACACTCATGATATTTTCGAAGGTTCGTGAAGCCTTGAGTGTTTACTAGATGTACGGTATTCTTGTATATAAGACCGCCAAGAAGTGACGGCAACAATGAAATTGAATTGCAGACAGAGATAGAGACGACAATTGAGTGAAGCGCGTGAATCGTTCATTCTTTGTGAATTATAGCGTGACTGTGGAAATTAAGTGGATTTCAAAGTTGTATTGAGAAAGAATAAACTAGTTTTATTTAAGAAAGAACTTGTATTGCTAATGTTTCTTCGAAAATAATTTTTACGGAAGATTAACTAACGACCAGAGACGTAACAAATTGGTGTCAGAGAGTGGGACGGAAAAAAAAATGGAAACGAGAAGTGGTAAATCAAACTACAGCTTAGCAAACTTGAGAGCAGCAATGCAAGAACAACAAAAGAAACAAGAAGAACGAGAAAAGAAACAAGAAGAGAGACAACGGTAGTTACAAGAAAACCTGCAACAGTGGCAGCTCGAACAGGAAAATATACAAAAAGAGAGATTACAGCAGTTGTTGGAGGAAAAGAAAAGAAACAAGAAGAGAGATTACAGCAGTTGTTGGAGAAAAAAAAGAAACAAGAAGAGAGATTACAGCAGTTGTTGGAGGAAAAAGAAGAGAAACAAGAAGAACGAGAAAAGAAACAAGAAGAGAGATTACAGCAGTGGCTGGAGGAAAAAGAAGAGAAACAAGAAGAACGAGAAAAGAAACAAGAAGAGAGATTACAGCAGTGGCTGGAGGAAAAAGAAGAGAAACAAGAAGAACGAG
>NW_013670206.1:67978-70576 GCF_000517525.1 Limulus polyphemus
AGGCAGATAAACCTAAGACTGCATTTAGTTATGGTCAAGGTCTCTGGTAATATCGTGTGATGCCATTCGTGCTAGAAATGCTCGAGCAACATCTGAGAGGCTGGTGGAAAGGATACTGGAAGCCCTACAATGGAGGATAGCCCTAGTGTACCTAGACGATGTCATTGTATTTGCAACAACTTTTGATGAGGAAATGTCCCGGCTAGAGAAAGTATTCAAGCATTTGAAAGCAGCAAACGTCAAACTCCATCCAAAGAAATGACAATTGTTCCAGAAAGAGGTGCTTTAATTAGGTACATTGTAAGTGAGCATGGTGTGCAAACTGATCCTGACAAGGTGAAAGAAGTGCGTGATTGGCCAACACCAGACAATGAGGGAGGGTTAAGAAGTTTCTTTGGATTTTGTACCTATTACCGGAAGTTTGTGAAGGACTTTGCAACTATAGCTGCTCCACTACATGGTTTGACCATAAAAAGGCTAGAAGTTTGAATGGACAGTTTCTTGCCAGCATGTTTTCAAGACATTGAGAGAAAAATTGGCCTCAGCTCCACATTTAAAGCTTCCAGATCCCTCACTGCCGTACATACTTGATTGTGATGCTAGTAATATCGGAACTGGATGGGTGTTGTCTCAGAAAGTGGGTGAAAACGAACATGTGGTGGCCTACTTCAGTAGGGTTTTGAGCAAAACACTTGCTTTTAGAAAATCAATTATTGGCTTCAAATCTTGGTCTTTCTCCTGTTCTGCTTTGATATCTATATTTGGTTCCACTTCACCCTCATCAACTCTTTCAGTCACCTTGACTTCAGCTTGATGGCACCTGGTTAGCTCAACCTCTCTTTTGCAAGAATGTCTGCAGTCATTTTTGCAGGGTCTTCGGCTCAGTCCATCGGCATTTCCATGGGATTTTCCTTCTCTGTATTCAATATCATAATTATACTGGTCTATCTTTCCAAACCAACATGCCAGTTGTCCCTCTGGGTTCTTTAATGATCCTAACCAGCGTAACGCAGCATGGTCTGTCCTAATGGTAAACCTTGCACCATAGAGGTAAGGATGGAAATATGTCAAACTCTTTACTATAGCAAGGAGTTCCCTCCGTGTTACACAGTAGTTTCTCTCTGGTCTACGCCCTGCTTGGGAGAAGGTGTCTAGCTTAAGCCCTGTGACAAAGAACTATTGGGCACAATGGGACCAGTTGAAGCTTGAAGATGTTATTCTTCTCCGGAGATGGGAAACTGCAGATGGGAAAGTGACGACCTGGCAAACGGTTATACCGAGAAAGTTACGGGATAATTCCATGATAATTTAACAGGAGGACATCATGGAATTAAGAAGATACTGAGTCACCTACGACAAAGATTTTACCGGATAGGTATGAGGCAAGATGTGGAAGAATGATGCTGGACATGCAGTACATGTTGTGCTAAAAGGGGAACCAAGCATAAAGGACGTGCTCCAATGAAGTTATATCAAGTTGGTACACCAACAGAAAGAGTAGCTGTTGGTATTGCTGGTCCTTTGCCCCAAACTCGTGCTGGAAACAGGTACATTTGTTTTCGTGATGGATTATTTCACCAAGTGGCCTGAAGCATATGCAATACCAAATCAGAAAGCTACAACTGTAGCTTTGGCTATTAGTGATTTCTTCTTCAGATTTTGTATGCCATATGAACTGCATTCCAATCAAGGCCGTAACTTCAAATCAGCTGTTTTCCAAGAATGCTGTATGTTGTTTAGCATTCGAAAGGCCAGGACAACGCCACTTCACCCACGGTCCGATGGGATGGTAGAAAAGTACAATTGGACACTGTGACAGGAATTGGCAAAGTTTTGTAATTGCCGCCAAGATGAATGGGTTGTCTTACTCCCTCCACTGTTGATGGCCTATAGGACAGCAGAGCACGAAGCCACTGGATACACTCCAGCAAATTTGATGTTTGATCGGGAACTTCGGTTGCCAGTGGATCTGTTAACAGGACGCCCACCTTATGAAGAAAATGTGTCAGAGTTTGTGAAAGTGTTATTGGAAAGGATGGATGATATTCACCATCAAGTGCGTTCAAACTTGAAAACGTCTCTTATGATAAGAGATCTACTGAAGTCAGCTTTGTACCAGGAGACAAGATGTGGTTGTATAATCCCAAGAAGACCAAATGGAAGTCTCCTAAGTTGTCTTCTCCATGGGAAGGCCCATATGACATAGTGGATCGTCTCTCAGAATAAAATGTGGTCGGCGAGGTAAGCCAAAAGTGGTGCATGCCAACAGGCCTTGGCGTTATCATGGTCCAGAACATTTCAGTTGTGATGAAGTGAACAACGGAACAAAAGACGCCACTGTAGACGTGTCACTTGAAAAAGCCTCTGTCGAAGAAGAAGAAACTCTACTCGGTTTTGAGAAGGGAAACAGTGAAGCTCTTGATGAAGTTACTACCACTGATGTGACTGTTACCAATGATAGGACGTTTCCTGATGAAGCAGATGAACCCCACATCAAGCAGAAGCCAACGAGAAGGAGACCAGTACGGAAGAAGGTACGTCCCGTAAAATTAAGAGACTTTTTTGAATTTTAACTTTGTGTTTATAAATTCTGTACAT
>NW_013670206.1:70666-73336 GCF_000517525.1 Limulus polyphemus
AGGGGCAGTGTTCCGACAGCGGAAGTCACGTGACGCTAGTAACACGTTATGATATTCTCGAAGGTTCGTGAAGCCTCTAGTGTTTACTACATGTACGGTTTTCTTGTATATAACACCGCAAAGAAGTGACGGCAACAATGTAATTGAATTGCAGACAGAGATAGAGACGACAATTGAATCAAACGCGTAAATCGTTCGTTCGTTATGAATTATAGCGTTTGTTTAAATTATAGCGTGACTGTGGAAATTAAGTGAATTTCAAAGTTGTATTGAGAAAGAATAAACTAGTCTTATTTAAGGCAGGACTTGTATCGCTAATGTTTCTTAGAAAAGAATTAACTAACGACCAGAGACGTAACAATATTAAAACAAATGTTTCGAATAAGATTTTTCACGATTTTATCTGACCCTTTAAAATAAACACATGCTTCAACTAAGTTTCCTCACGAGCTAAACTTGTGTTACAACTTAGTAGAAGTCGGAAATAGTAACAAACGTTGAACACACATGTTAAGAACAACTAACATTGTTTGCGTATTAATAAGAATGGAGAGGGTTGTCACGTAAAGTGATTCTAACTAGACGGTTGTATAAATCTAAATAAATGTGAATGTATCAACAATTTTAATCTGGTCAGAAAGATGTTTATTGAAGACAGACTACACAGGATGTGAAATTGTATACACAGGTAACATTGTATGTCATTTATCGTCCAGTCCTGGGTCACTGGGCATCAATCACTAAAGAGAGACGAGTCCTCTGTAATTGCTGGACCAATCACTTTGAAGTCTACCCCAATGAGTTTGAATGGATTATGCTGAAAACCCCTTTAAAAGTTATGTCTCTGGACCAAAGGTGTGGTTGTCCCTAACATCAGGGTTATTCCCTGCCTCGAGGTTGCTCCAGAAAGTTCCAGGTCGTTCCAGTTCTCTCATATATACAAAAACACAGAATGGCAGTTAATACATACGTGCAAAACTTGCACTACACTAACTCCATGTAGGTTTTAATTGCTACTTTCCCTTAACTGATAATTTTGGCAAGAAGATGTATAATGTTAAAGTTGTTAAAGTTAACTAAGTAATGTTGATAAGGTGTTAAGGTTAGAACATTTTGCAACTAATAAATGTTACTGAAAATATAAACCTTTGTGGTGATCAACGTTATTGTTTACCATTAATGAAGTATATGCCTTCATGTCTTCATGTTAATAAAGTATATATCTTTGTGTGTAGAATTGGGCTCAGTATTTGTATTCCTTGCTTTACTTGTAAACTTCCTCAAGTTGGTTGACTTGTGTATCCTCTCGCGACTGCATATCCCAGGTCTTTAAATAAATCTGTTGTGATGAGTGTCTTGTCGCTCCAAACGATGCTATCTTGTTACATATGCAAAAGCTGAACATATTTTTAAAATTGTTAACAGTAAAAAGTTAGTTTTTCTATCTATATAAGCAGCTCTATAAATTGATATAATAAATTCATCACCATAACCAAATCGTTAAGTTGTTAGTAAAGTAGTAAAATTATAAGTTAGTATTGTATCTGATGATTGTTTTTATTTAAATTTTGTAGTTTTTTTAAGATGGGTGTATTATACACAATTCACGTTTACTACTTAGGTTTCGTTGGAATTTAAGAAATAATTTATTCAGTAATTTTTAAAATAAAACTGCAAGTTTTGTTAGTATAGTTTTTACTGAACCAGAAGTAAAACGAAATTTAATTGGTTTGAATTTCATGCAAAGCTACACGAGGGCTATCTGCGCTAGCCGTCCCTAATTTAGCAGTGAAAGACTAGTAGGAAGGCAGCAAGTTATCATCATCCACTGCCATCTCTTGGGCTACTCTTTTACCAACGAACAGTGGGATTGACCGTCACATAATAACGCCCTCACAGGTAAAAGAGCGAGCATGTTTGGCGAGACTCTCAGATTGAAAGTCGGGCATCCTAACCACTTAGGCCACAAGATAATGGGAGATTTATGTAGTTTAAGAACGACATATAAATACAGTAATTCTGAATAATAAGAGCATCTTTAAACTTATTTTGTAATTGAAATGTTTATGTAGTTTGTTTGTTTGTAGTTAATCACAAAGCTACACAAAGGGCTATCTGTTCTTTGCTCACAACAGGTATCGAAACCTGGTTTCTAGCGTTGATAGTCCGCAGACATAACGCTGTGGCAACGGGGGGGGGGCTGTTTGTGTTTGCTTGTTTTTGAATTTCGCGCAAAGTCACACACTAGCCGTCCCTAATTTACCAGAGAGAAGGCAGCTAGTCATGACCACCCACAGCCAACTCTTGGCCCACTCTTTTACCAACGAATAGTGGGACTGACTGTCATATTATAACGCCCTCACAGATTACAAGTCGAGCACCCTAATACCCGGGCCTGGCTGTTTCTGTAGTCTTTATTTCATAAATTACAAGTTGTGCATATAAACGTTTACAGATAAAACCAAAATTACATTTTGTCAATAGACACAATAATATATATATATATATATTATTTTATGCTGAAAAAAAAATATCCAAAAAATTAATAAAAGCTAATTTGTTTTAATTCTATTAATCACATAATTCTAGAAAACACTCTGGAGGATAATGTGTAGGATAATTAAGTTTGATAATATAACCTCTATGTTTTTCTTTATGTCTGTTTTTCTA
>NW_013670206.1:74185-80598 GCF_000517525.1 Limulus polyphemus
CTATATATGCCGTCACTTCTTGCCGGTCTTATATATACCAAATAGAGGGCGTCTGGTAAACACTCGAGCCTTCACGAACGTCCTAGATACACCTTACGTGTTACCAGCGTCACGTGAATTCCGCTGTCGTAACACAACGAACACAGAGACGTAACAATATTAATGAAAATACACCATTGCAATCTCAAGAAGAAACAACTTAGTTATATTCATTGACCTGAACATCAGGTTGTAGTGAAACGTTCTTAAAGTGAGTATCAACTGTAGTTTAATTAGCTACCAAATATACACAACATATCGCTGTAAGTATCGAATATATATCTCAAAAGCGAAAATAAAGATTATGTCGCTGAAAATAATTAAATGATAGCCTCATAATGAACAATACAAGTTATATACATTAAAATATTCTGAGTTATTCAAATTCTAAATTAAATTACGTATAAAAGATCTCACTGAATATATTCCTTGGAAAATGTCCAGTTCATGGTCTTATTTAACTCATCGACCCAGTCTCGAACGTCTTTGTCCTGGAATAAATATTTAGGTTTGGTGTTAGATTAAGTAATAGTTTTGTTAGTTACCTAATTCCATATGAGCCTCATTGATACTTAAGGAAAGACTGATATCGGATTAATTAATGTTTACAATTGGAGCTATTATAAGTTCGTTATAAATACTTAAAATAAAAGTTCAGAAACATATTTCAATATTTCGAATATTGAAATTACTATATAAGATGAGATAAATGTAGTATTTTTAAAATTATCCTTTGATATAATATTGGTCAACTACCCAAGGAATAGAGAATTGGTACTTGCGCTCATTGTTTCAGGATGGCTCGCAACACATTATTTTAAACCACAGATAACATTTACTGGTATTAAACTTCCCTGGTTGAGATATTTCTATCGTTTATAAAGCTTCCTTAAATAAAAATCACGTTTGTCTGGCTTTGACCTAACGTTCTTCCAACTTTAAAGAGGTTTCCTAATTCATTATAACATTTTTGATTAACTTTATTTAATTATAATTTCTCTGATAGAAACAGTTTCTGTGAAAAGCACGTTCAACTAACAATAAAACACATTTACTGCTCATTTTATAGGAGCTATAACTTTAAACCTTTAAGGCATCAGATTGTTGTAGCTGTTACGAATTTGTGTTCGGTTGTTAATTTTCCGTAGAAATTCTTTCCGACGAACATCAGCGATACAAGTCCTTTCTTAAATAAAACTAGATTATTCTTTCTCAATTCAACTTTGCAGTACACTTAATTCCCACTTTAAACACACGCTAGAATTCACAACGTTTCACGCATTTTACTTACGGCTTAACTCGATTATCTGTCTCCATATCTCTCTGTCTGCAATTCAGTTGTTGCTGTCACTTAATTCAACAAAGTCTCTTAATTTTACGGGACGTATCTTGTTTCGTACTGGTCTCCATCTCGTTGGCTTTTGCTTCACGTAGAGTTCACCAGCTCCATCAGGAAATGTCCTATTATGAGTAATAATCACATCAGTGCTAGTAACTTCATGAAGGGCTTCACTGTTTCCCTTCTCAAAACCGAGTAGAGTTTTTCTTCGACAGTGGCTTTTCCAGGTGACACGTCTTCAGTGGCGTCTTTTGTTCCGTTGTTCACGTCATCCCAACTGAACTGTCCTGTACTATGATAACGCCAAAGCCTGTTGGCATGTACCACCTTTGGCTTACCTCGCCGACCACATTTTATTCGGAAAGTCAAGTCTGAGAGACGATCCACTATGTCATATGGGCCTTCCCATGGAGGAGACAACTTAGGAGACTTCCTTTTGTCTTCCTGGGGTTATACAACCACACCTTGTCTCCTGGTACAAAGCTGACTTCAGTAGATCTCTTATCATAAGAGACGTTTTCAAGTTTGAACGCACTTTCCAATAACACTTTCACAAACTCTGTCACATTTTCAGGCAACTCTTCTTAAGGTGGGCGTCCTGTTAACAGATCCACTGGCAACCGAAGTTCGCGACCAAACATCAGCTTTGCTGGAGTGTATCCAATAGCTTCATGTTCTTCTCTGTCCATCAATTCATTTCTGACAGGATCTCGAATTGTGCTATATATGCTTCCCATGGTGCCTTCCCATCGAATTCCTGTGGCTTCCTTCGTACTAGATGACCCATATTGCTGATACTCATATATTGGAAGGTGACTTCTGACAGGACTGAAGATGTCTGTATTAGGGTTTAGCTGAGGGGTCTGTAAGGGGCTTCCTATTCTCTGGAGCTGATTAGTATAGCCTACCTGTGTAAACGACAGTAAATCGTCCTCTAATGTATTTAATTCGCTTTGAAATTTACTAATCTTTTCCATTTGTGGGAGCTGGCTTTCTCTCAAGTGTTGGATACTTCCTTCCTGTTTCTTTTCTCGTTCTTCTTGTTTCATTTCTTGTTCTAGTTGCCACTGGTACTGGTTTTCATGCCACTGCTGTAGTCTCTCCTCTTGTTTATTTTCTTTTTCACCCAACTACTGCTGTAGTCTTTCTTCTTGTTTATTTTCTCTCTCCTCCAACCACTGCTGTAGTCTCTCTTTTTGTTTATTTTCTTTCTCCTCCAACATCTGCTGTAATCTGTCTTCTTGTTTATTTTCTAGTTCTTCTTGTTTCATTTGCTGTTCTTCTATTGCTACCATAAAATCTGCTGAGTCCTAGTTTGATTTGTCACAAATCGTTTCCATCTTCTTTTTCTTTCATCCCTCTCTCTGACACCAGTTTGTTACATATCTGCTTATTTGATAATTTCCGTAAAAATTCTTCACGAGGAACTTCAGCGATAGTGACGTTTTACCAGGGTCACGTGATTTCCGCTGTAGTAACAATACTATCTTCAGGAGTCATAGACACCGAAACATATGAATAGTTATTTTAGGGCAAGTTCCTGTTTTTAATAACTATTTATTGTGTAAGATTTTTAACATTCTATTTCTTTTAATTGTACATAGATGTTTTACACAAATGTATCTTTAAATTATTTACATTGAACTACTATTTTAAGAGTAAACAACGAAAACGATGTTTTTTGGCACAACGAAAGAGAAAATCATTATTAGATAGTTCAGCAGTCCAAAAGTTCCATCAACACAGTTACCACTATCAAGGATAGTGACAACAGTTTCAGTTTGATCTATATTGACTCTGGTAACTAAACTGTGATGGTAATTGTGTTACCGAACTCAGTCGTCTGAAATATCCAATAATGATTTCAGATTTCATTATTTTAACTATTTATTTTACTTCAACTTACCAATAATTCTTCTTCAATTAGATTCCAAAAGTTACCCTTTCCTTTACTATCGTAAATCACTCTCCTGAAAAATAAAATGTTAGTTTTGTAGAACTTAGTATAAAATGGCTTTCAACAACGAAGCATTTGTTTCCTGAACAAGGCCGTTTCATGAACAAGTGTGAAAACCTAAATAACACTCTTCATTAGGAAGCCCAGTAAAAACTCCTAGCAATAGATGATAAAATCCATACATTTATATTAGTAACATGGAACTTTAACTACTCGGATAAGGCATGTTTGTATGTTTTCTGAATTAGCTATTCGAGGGTTATTTGCGCCCTAATTTTGAAGTGATAGAATAGAAGGAAGGAAGCTATTCAACACCACCCACCATCATCTCTGAGGCTACTTTTAATCAACTAATACTGAAATGATCGTCTCACTGTAACTAGTAACGGCTGAAAGCAGGCGTGTTCGGTGACGGAATTGGAACCCGCGAACCGCAGATAATTTTTTTCAGCTGATGATAAAAAAATGCTAATAAATATGTCTCTACAGTAACAGAGATATAGATCGTTGATACAGTTGGGCATCTACTTGAACATAGCAATAACGGTGCATAAATAAAACATGTAGATGAAGAGAAGGGAAATTATGGACTTCCTTAATATGTGTTTAACCCAGTAATTAGCATCATCTCTGTCAAAACACCAACATCTACCTTAACAAGAATGCGGATGAGATTAATGCTAGGATGTAACTTAAATAAGTGATATTAGGAAATAAACTTACTTAGATATCATCTACCAAGGGTGAGAAGGTCAACCCTAAAATCTCTAGTAGGTTTACCAGAGCTAGTTATCACATCATCTACCAAGGCAGAGGAAGTCAATTTTTTCATCTTTAGTAGGCTTACCAAAGTTAATTAGCACATTCTCCCGAAGGCTGGGGAGGTCAACCATTACATCTTCAGTAGGTTTATTATAACAAGAAAATAAATGATATTTAATAACAATAAATAGAATTCGGACTGATATGATTGATTTGTTTCATCTGTTTTTTAATCATTCGCAACTATTATTGTAGTCCAGACGTACGAAACAGTTAGTAACTTTTGTACAACTAATCTCGAAAAGTAACTTGAAATCCTACTCTAAATGTAATCTCTTGAACTATCATTTAATTATATCGAAGAAGTTTCACAAATAATCACTGCTCTCCTCTTAAAGTTAACACGCTTGAAAGAGTTGGTGGGTGAATCGTTCGTAATAAATAAGGATATTGCTCAGTCACATCATCAACAGTAACAAAACAAGATCAGCGATATCAATATTGTGGTGTTACGGCATTTTCACATAAATAGAGGAGTCATTAAACGTTATATTAAAAGTATTTTGAACATTTAAATAAATCACGTGACAACCACAAACGATATAAAGAACTGTTACGACAGCGGAGGTAACGCAATACTGGGAACATAGCGCTGGAATTTGTCAAAGGCTCATGCATTTTCCTGGCAACTCTAGTTTGTTCCAGACGCTCTCTTTTTCAGTATATAAGCCCTGCAAATAAAGCCAGCGAAAAAGATAGAATTGCATAAATAGATAGATAGGCCCGACATGGCTGGTGGATAGGGCGCTCTACTCGTAATCTGAGGGTCGCGGATTCGAATCCCCGTAACACCAAACATGCCAACCTCCGCCCTTGCCTAGTCCCAAGTCCAGGATGAGAAAAGAGGAGGGTTGAGCGCGGGGCTAGGAACACCACCCAGTAAAAACCAACCAGCTATAAGTAACTGCAACAACACCTTCCGTTGGAGAGGTGTTGTTGCGGCCCGATGATCCAATGGGTGTTTACAGGAATAAAAAAGAAACAGGTAGATAGATAGGTAATTGAGTCATGCGAACAGTAGGCACCGTAAGTAAAGTGTGTGAATCGCTGTGAATTATAGCGTATGTTTATAAAGATAGTTAAGTTAAATTGACTGTGGGAATTCTGTGTATTACAAAGTTGTATCGAGAAAGAATAAATTAGTTTTAATTAAGAAAGGAATTGTGTCGCTAAAGTTCCTCGGAAACAATTTATACCGGAAATTAAAAAATGAACAGAGACATAACAGTACTGATTCAAAACTGTATATGTCAGAATTAGATTGATAAATAGTGTGAAAAGCTGATGGAACTGTATATGTTAGAATTAAATGGATAAGTAGTGTGAAAACTGATGGAACTGTATATGTTAATATTAAATGGATAAGTACTGTGAAAAACATGGAACTGTATATCTTAGAATTAAATGGATAAAGAGTATAAAAAATTAATGGAACTGTATATCTTAGAAATAAATGGATAAGTAGTGCGAAAAACTGATGGAATTTTATATCTTATAATTAAATAGATAGGTAGTGTGAAAAACTGATGGAACTGTATATCTTAGAATTAAATGGATAAGAAATGTGAAAATCTGAAGGAATTGTGTATATTAAAATTAAATTGATAAGTAGTATGAAAAACACATGAAACTTTATATCTTAGAATGAAATGGATAAGTATAGTGAAAAACTGATGGATCTGTATATGTTAGAATTACATGGATAAATAGTATGAAAACTGATTCTTCTGTATATTTTAGATTGAAATGGATAAGTAGTGTTAAAAAATGATGGAACTGTATATATTAGAATTAAATGAATAAGTCGTAGTAAAAAATGATGGAACTGTATATGTTACAATCAAATGGATAAGTAGTGTGAAAAACTGACGGAACTGTGTATTTTAGAATTAAATGGATAAGTAGTGTAGAAAAACTGAGGGAACTGTGTATGTTAGATTTAAATTGATAAGTAGATAGAATACCTGATGAAACTGTAGAATATCTTATCATTAAACTGATACGTAGTTTTAAAAACTAATGGAACTGTATATGTTAGATTTAAACGGATAAGTAGTTTGAAAAAATGATGAAACTGTGTATATTTTAGAATTAAATTGATAAGTAGTGTGAAAAACTGATGGAACCGTATATGTCAGAATTAAATGGATAAGTGGTATAAAAAACTGTTGGACCTGTGTATCTTAGAATTAAATGGATAAGTGGTGTGAAAAACTGATGTAATTATATATCTTAGAATTAAATGGATAAGTGGTG
>NW_013670206.1:81513-89073 GCF_000517525.1 Limulus polyphemus
CTTGATAAAGCTGTAAATCGCAGAATTAAATAGATAAGTAGTGTGAAAACTGATTGAACTGTATATCTTAGATTTAAGTGGATAAGTAGTGTGAAAACTGATTGAACTGTATATCTTAGAATTAAATAGATGACTAGTATGATAAACTGATGGAACTGTATATCTTAGAATTAAATGGATAGGTAGATTGAAAATCTGATGGAAATGTGTGTGTTGGAATTAAATGTATAAGTAGTATGAAAAACTGATGGAACTGTATATGTTAGAATTAAATAGATAAGTAGTGTGAAAAAACGATGAAAGTGTATATCTTAGAATTAAATGGATAAGTAGTGTGAAAAAACGACGAAACTGTATATCTTAGAATTAAACGGACAAGTTGTGTGAAAACTGATGGAACTGTATATGTTAGAATAAAATGGATAAGTAGTGTGATAAACTGATGAAACTGTATATCTTAGAAATAAATGGATAAGTAGTGTGAAAAACTGATGGAAATGTGTATCTTGGAATTAAATGGATACGTAGAAAGAAAAACTGATGGAACTGTATATCTTAGTATTAAATGGATAAGTAATATGAAAAACTGATGGAAGTGTATTTGTTAGAATTAAATTGATAAGTAGTGTGAAAACTGATGAAACTCTATATGTTAAAATTAAATGGATAAGTAGTGTTAAAACTAATGCAACTGTATATCTAAGAAGTAAATGGATAAGTAGTGTGAAAATCTGATGGAACTATGTATATGTTAGAATTAAATGGATAGGTATGGTGAAAACTGATGGAACTACATATCTTAGAATATAATGGATACGTAGTGTGAAAAACTGATGGAACTATATATATTACAATTAAATTGATAGGAAGAAAGAAAAACTGATGAAACTGTATATCTTAGAATTAAAGGGATAAGTAGTTTGAAAAACTAATAGAAATGTATATGTTAGAATCAAACGGATAAGTAGTGTGGAAACTGATAGAACTTCATATTTTAGAATGAAATGGATAAGTAGTAGGATTGAACTGTATATCTTAGAATTAAATGGATGAGTGGTATGGAAAACTGATGGAACTGTATATCTTAGAATTAAATGGATAAGTAGAAAGAAAAACTGATGGAACTGTATATCTTAGAGTTAAAAGGATAAGTAGAAAGAAATACTGATGGAACTGTATATCTTATAATTAAATGAATAAGTAGTATGAAAAACTGATGGAACTGTATATCTTAGAATTAAATGAACAATTAGTGTAAAAAACTGATGAAACTCTATAAGTTAAAATTAAATGGATAAGTAGTGTTAAAACTAATGCAACTGTATATCTAAGAAGTAAATGGATATGTAGTGTGAATATCTGATAGAACAATAAATATGTTAGAATTAAATGGATAGGTATGGTGAAAATTGATGGAACTATAAATATTAGAATTAAATTGATAAGTAGTGTGAAAAAGTGATGGAACTGTATATATATTAGATTTAAATGGATAAGTAGTATGAAAAACTAATCAAACTGTATATCTTAGAATCAAATGGATAGATAGTGTGAAAACTGATGGAACTGTATATATTAGAATTAAATGGATAAGTGGTGTTAAAAAATGAGGGAACTGTATATATTAGAATTGAATTGATAAGTAGTGTGGAAACTGATGAAACTCTATAAGTTAAAATTAAATGGATAAGTAGTGTTAAAACTAATGCAACTGTATATCTAAGAAGTAAATGGATATGTAGTGTGAAAATCTGATAGAACAATATATATGTTAGAATTAAATGGATAGGTATGGTGAAAACTGATGGAACTATAAATATTAGAATTAAATTGATAAGTAGTGTGAAAAACTGATAGAACCGTATATTTTAGAATTAAATGGATAAGTGATATGAAAAACTTTTGTAACTGAATATCTTAGAATTAGAAGGATAATTAATATGAAAACTGATGGAACTAAATATCTTAGAATTTAATGGATACGTAGTGTGAAAACCTGATGGAACTGTATATATTAGAATTAAATTGATAGGTAGAAAGAAAAACTGATGAAACTGTATATCTTAGAATTAAAGATATAAGTAGTATGAAAAACTAATGGAACTGTATATGTTAGAATTAAACAAATAAGTAGTGTGAAAACAGATGGAACTGTATAAGCTAGAATTAAATGGATAAATAGTGTGAAAACTGATTGAACTCTATATGTTAGATTTAAATGGATAAGTAGTGTGAAAACTGATTGAACTGTATATCTTAGAATTAAATAGATGACTAGTATGATAAACTGATGGAACTGTATATGTTAGAATTAAATGGATATGTAGTGTGAAAAAACGATGAAACTGTATATCTTAGAATGAAATGGATGAGTAAAAAGGAAAACTGATGAAACTTTATAACTTAGAATTAAATGGACAAAGAGTTTGAAAAACTGATGGAAATGTGTATATTGGAATTAAATAGAGAAGTAGTATAAAAAAACCTGAAGGAACTGTATATGTTAGAATTAAATGGATATGTAATATGCAAAACTGATGAAAGTATATATGTTAGAATTAAATGGATAAGTAGTGTGAAAAACTGATGAAAGTGTATATGTTAGAATTAAATGGATAAGTAGTGTGAAAAACTGATGAAACTGTATATCTTAGAATTGTATGGAAAAGTAGTGTGAAATCTGATTGAACTGTATATCTTAGAATTAAATTGATAAGTAATATGCAAAACTGATGAAAGTGTATATGTTAGAATTAAATGGATAAGTAGTGTGAAAAACTGATGAAACTGTATATCTTAGAATTGTATGGAAAAGTAGTGTGAAATCTGATGGAACTGTATATATATTAGAATTAAATGGATAAGTAGTGTTAAAACTAATGCAACTGTATATCTAAGAAGTAAATGGATAAGTAGTGTGAAAACTGATGAAACTCTATATGTTAAAATTAAATGGATAAGTAGTGTTAAAACTAATGCAACTGTATATCTAAGAAGTAATGGATAAGTAGTGTGAAAATCTGATGGAACTATAAATATGTTAGAATTAAATGGATAGGTATGGTGAAAACTGATGGAACTATAAATATTAAAATTAAATTGATAAGTAGTGTGAAAAACTGATGGAACCGTATATTTTAGAATTAAATGGACAAGTGGTATGAAAAACTGTTGTAACTCAATATCTTAGAATTAGATGGATAAGTAATATTAAAACTGATGGAACTACATATCTTATAATATAATGGATACGTAGTGTGAAAAACTGATGGGACTAATATATATTAGAATTAAATTGGTAGGTAGAAAGAAAAACTGATGAAACTGTATATCTTAAAATTAAAGGGATAAGTAGTTTGAAAAACTAATGGAACTGTATATGTTAGAATTAAAGGCATAAGTAGCGTGAAAACTTATATAACTTCATATTTTAGAATTAAATGGATAAGTAGTGGGAAAACTGATTGAACTGTATGTCTTAGAATAAATGGATGTGTAGTATTAAAAACTGATGGAACTGTGTATCTTAGAATTAAATAGATAAGTAATGTGAAAAATTAATGGAACTGTATATGTTAGAATTAAATGGATACGTAGAGTTAATAGTAATGCAATTTTATATCTTAGAATTAAATGGATAAGTAGTGTGAAAACTGATGGAACTGTGTATATTAAAATTAAAATTATAAGTTGATAGAATACCTGATAAAACTGTAAATCTTAGAATTAAATAGATAAGTAGTGTGAAAACTGATTGAACTGTATATGTTAGAAGTAAATGCATAAGTGGTAGGAAAACTGATGGAACTGTATATCTTAGAATTAAATGGATAAGTAGTTTGAAAAAATGATGGAACTGTATATCTTAGAATTAAACGGATAAGTAGTGTGAGAACTGATGGAACTGTAAATGTTTGAATTAAATGGATAAATAGTGTGAAAACTGATTGAACTCTATATCTTAGATTTAAATGTATAAGTAGTGTGAGAACTGATTGTACTGTATATATTAAAATTAAATGGATAAGTAGTGTGAGAAAACGATGAAACTGTATATCTTAGAATTCAACGGACAAGTTGTGTGAAAACTGATGGAACTGTATATGTTAGAATTAAATGGATAAGCAGTGTGAAAAACTGATGAAACTGTATATCTTAGAATTAAACGGATAAGAGTTTTGAAAAACTGATGGAACTGTATATCTTAGAATGAAATGGATGAGTAAAAAGGAAAACCGATGAAACTTTATAACTTAGAATTAAATGGACAAGTAGTTTGAAAAACTGATGGAAATGTGTATATTGGAATTTAATAGAGAAGTAGTATCAAAAAACTGAAGGACTTGTATATGTTAGAATTAAATGGATATGTAGTGTGAAACTGATTGAACTGTATATCTTAGAATTAAAAGGATATGTAGTGTGAAATCTGAATGAACTGTATATCTTAGAATTAAATGGATGAGTAGTATGAAAAACTGATGGAACTATATATCTTAGAATTAAATGGATAAGTAGAAAGAAAAACTGATGGAACTGCATATCTAAGAATTAAATGGATAAATAATATGAAAAACTGAAGGAAGTGTATATGTTAGAATTAAATTTATAAGTAGTGTGAAAAACTGGTGAAACTGTATATCTTAGAATTATATGGGTAAGTAGTGTGAAATCTGATTGAACTGTATATCCTAGATTTAAATGGATAAGTAGTATGAAAAAGTGATGGAACTGTATATCTTAGAATTAAATGGATAAGAAGAAAGAAAAACTGATGAAAGTTTATAACTTAGAATTAAGTGGACAAGTAATTTGAAAAACTGATGGAAATGTGTATATTGGAATTAAATAGAGAAGTAGTATAAAAAACTGAAGGAACTGTATATGTTAGAATTAAATGGATATGTAGTGTGAAACGGATTGAACTGTATATCCTAGAATTAAATGGATAAGTAGTGTTAAATCTGTTTTAACTGTATATATTATAATTAAACGCATAAGAGTTTTGAAAAACTGATGGAACTGTATATCTTAGAATTAAATTGATAAGTAGAAAGAAAAACTGATCGAACTGTGTATGTTGGAATTAAATGGATAAGTACTATGAAAAACTGATGGAACTGTATATGTTAAACTTAAATGGATAAGTAGTGTGAAGACTGCTGGAACTGTATATATTAGAATTAAATGGATAAGTAGTGTGAAAAAATGATGGAACTGTATATCTTAGATTTAAATGGATAAGTAGTATGAAAAACTAATGGAACTGTATATCTTAGAATTAAATGGATAAGTATAAAGAAAAACTGATGAAACTGTTTATCTTAGAATCAAATGGATAAGGAGTGTTAAAACTGATTGAACTGCATATCTTAGAATTAAATGGATGAGTAGTATGAAAAACTGATGGAACTGTGTATCTTAGAATTAAAGAGATAAGTAATGTGAAAAATTAATGGAAATGTGTATGTTGGAATTAAATGGATAAGTAGTTTGAAAAACTGATGGAACTGTATATGTTAGAATTAAACGGATAAGTAGTGTGAAAACTGATGGAACTGTATATGTTTGAATTAAATGGACAAATAATGTGAAAACTGATTGAAATCTATATCTAAGATTTAAATGGATAAGTAGTGTGAAAACTGATTGAACTGTATATCTTAGAAATAATTGGATAAGTAGTATGAAAAACTGATGGGACTGTATATCTTAGAATTAAATGGATAAGAGTTTTGAAAAACTGATGGAAATGTGTATATTGGAATTAAATAGAGAAGTAGTATAAAAAAACTGAATGAACTGTATGTGTTAGAATTAAATGGATATGTAGTGTGAAACTGATTGAACTGTATATCATAGAATTAAATGGATAAGTAGTATTAAATCTGATTGAACTGAATATATTAGAATTAAATGCATAAGAGTTTTGAATAACTGATGGAACTGTATATCTTAGAATGAAATGGATGAGTAAAAAGAAAAACTGATGAAACTTTATAAATTAGAATTAAATGGACAAGTAGTTTGAAAAACTGATGGAAATGTGTATATTGAAATTAAATAGAGAAGTAGTATAAAAAAACTGAAGGAACTGTATATGTTAGAATTAAATGGATATGTAGTGTGAAACTGATTGAACTGTATACCTAAGAATTAAATGGATATGTTGCTTGAAATCTGAATGAACTGTATATCTTAGATATAAATGGATGAGTAGTATGAAAAACTGATGGAACTATATATCTTAAAATTAATTTGATAAGTAGAAAGAAAAACTGATTGAACTGTGTATGTTAGAATTAAATGGATAAGTAGTATGAAAAACTGATGGAACTGTATATGTTAAACTTAAATGTATAAGTAGTGTGAAAACTGATGGAACTGTATATATTAGAATTAAATGGATAAGTAGTGTGAAAAAGTGATGGAACTGTATATCTTAGATTTATATGGATAAGTAGTATGAAAAACTAATGGAACTGTATATATTAGAATTAAATGGATAAGTAGTGTGAAAAAGTGATGGAACTGTATATCTTAGATTTATATGGATAAGTAGTATGAAAAACTAATGGAACTGTATATATTAGAATTAAATGGATAAGTAGTGTGAAAAACTGATGGAAATGTGTATATTGGAAATAAATAGAGAAGTAGTATAAAAAAACTGATGGAACTGTATATGTTAAACTTAAATGTATAAGTAGTGTGAAAACTGATGGAACTGTATATATTAGAATTAAATGGATAAGTAGTGTGAAAAACTGATGGAAATGTGTATATTGGAAATAAATAGAGAAGTAATTTCTAAAAACTGATGGAACTGTATACGTTAGAATTAAATGCATAAGTGGTATGAAAAACTGATGGAACTGTATATCTTAGAATTAAATAGATGACTAGTATGATAAACTGATGGAACTGTATATCATAGAATTAAATGGATAAGTAGTGTGAAAAACTGATGGAAATGTGTAACTTGGAATTAAATGGATAAGTAGTATGAAAAACTGATGGAACTGTATCTGTTAGAATTAAATGGATAAGTAGTGTGAGAAAACGATGAAACTGTATATCTTAGAATTAAATGGATAAGTAGTGTGAAAAAACGATAAAACTGTATATCTTAGAATTAAACGGAAAAGTTGTGTAAAAACTGATGGAACTGTATATGTTAGAATTAAATGGATAAGTAGTGTGAAAAAATGATGAAACTCTATATCTTAGAATTAAACCAATAAGAGTTTTGAAAAACTAATGGAACTGTATATCTTAGAATGAAATGGATGAGTAAAAAGAAAAACTGATGAAACTTTATAACTTAGAATTAAATGGACAAGTAGTTTGAAAAACTGATGGAAATGTGTATATTGGAATTAAATAAAGAAGTAGTATAAAAAACTGAAGGAACTGTATATGTTAGAATTAAATGGATATATAGTGTGAAACTGATTGAACTGTATATCTTAGAATTAAATGGATAAGTAGTGTGAAATCTGAATGAACTGTATATCTTAGAATTAAATGGATAAGTAGAAAGAAAAACTGATGGAACTC
>NW_013670206.1:89985-90760 GCF_000517525.1 Limulus polyphemus
GTTAGAATTAAATGGATATATAGTGTGAAACTGATTGAACTGTATATCTTAGAATTAAATGGATAAGTAGTGTGAAATCTGAATGAACTGTATATCTTAGAATTAAATGGATAAGTAGTGTGAAAACTGATTGAATTGCATATGTTAGAATTAAATGCATAATTGGTAAGAAAAACTGATGAAACTGTATATCTTTGAATTATATGGAGAAGTAGTGCGAAAACTGATTGAATTGTATATGTTAGAATTAAATGCATAATTGGGAAGAAAAACTGATGAAACTTTATATATATTAGAATTAAATGGAGAAGTAGTGCGTAAACTGATTGAATTGTATATGTTAGAATTAAATGCATAACTGGTAAGAAAAACTGATGAAACTGTATATATTAGAATTAAATGTACAAGTTGTGTAAAACTAACGGAACTGTAAATGTGAGAATTAGACGGATAAGTAGTGTGAAAAATTGATGAAACTGTATATCTAAGATTTAAATGGATAAGTATTGAGAAAAACAGATGGAACTCTATATGTCAAACTTAAATGGATAAGTAGTGTGAAAACTGATGGAACTGTATATATTAGAATTAAATTGATAAGTAGTGTGAAAACTGATGGAACTGTATATGTTAGAATTAAATGGATAAGTAGAGTTAAAACTAATGCAATTGTATATCTTATAATTAAATGGATAAGTAGAGTGAAAAACTGATGGAACTATATATATGTTAGAATTAAATGGATAGTTGTGGTGAAAAACTGATGGAACTATAT
>NW_013670207.1:0-3887 GCF_000517525.1 Limulus polyphemus
TGTCCACAGTGGAGAATCGAACCCCGGATCTCCAGGCATTGATTTATCAAAAAAAGTCCACGATGAGAAACATCAAAGCTTCCGATCTTGTCACTTGTGATCTGTTTGTTTGCTGTTTAGAGGAAAGACACATTGAGCAATCTGCTGTGTCCACAGTGGAGAATCGAACCCCGGATCTCCAGGCGTTGATTTATCAAAAAAGTCCACGATGAGAAACATCAAAGCTTCCGATCGTGTCACTTGTGATCTGTTTGTTTGCTGTTTAGAGGAAAGACACATTGAGCAATCTGCTGTGTCCACAGTGGAGAATCGAACCCCGGATCCCCAGATGTTGATTTATCAAAAAAGTCCACGATGAGAAACATCAAAGCTTCCGATCGTGTCACTTGTGATCTGTTTGTTTGCTGTTAAGTGGAAAGACACATTGGGCAATCTGCTGTATCCACAGTGGAGAATCGAACCCCGGATCTTACCGCTACCCAACCGGGGGACATCACTCATGAACTGTCCCAACATATGAAGCTAAAGGACCTGCTATAGCTTAGGGGGTTAGGAAGCACAATTCGCAATTTGCGGGTCGAATCCCATTACCGACCATGCTCCCCCCTTTCAGCCGTGGGAGCGTTATTATGTAAAGGGGAATCCCACTCTTAGATAATTATAGCCCAAAAGTTGGCAGTGAGTTTTGTTGTCTATCACTTCAAAATTAGAGAGAGTTAGCGCAGACAGCCCTCGAGTAGCTTTGTGCGAAATTAAACAAACAAAGTTAAAAAACAAAATATATTTATAATAGTGCTTGAAAATTTTGAAACACACTTGAAACATATTTGAGTTTTTATATGAAGAATATTACTCCAGAACTTTTACCACGTAGGCAGAGCTCAGAAGGGCAAATGACAAGAAAAATATTAATTCCACATATATTCCTGGTCTTTGACAAAAAGTGCAGAAGATTGTACATGATGTTAAATTTTGTGAAATCTAATGTTAATTTTCCTTTTAGTTTGGAGCCGGGCGTGGCCTAGATATTAGTGTACTCGGACAGTAAATCGGAGAGTTCTTGTTTCACGGCCCGTTGCTGCTAACAGTTTGGAGCCGTGAGTGTGCTATAC
The DNA here is from genome assembly GCF_000517525.1 of Limulus polyphemus. NCBI lineage: Eukaryota > Metazoa > Arthropoda > Merostomata > Xiphosura > Limulidae > Limulus > Limulus polyphemus. The sequence continues at coordinate 1,113 of NW_013670207.1, forward strand.
TTTTTTTTTTCATTAAACACAAAGCTACACAATGGGCTATTGATACTGTTCCAACCACAGGTATCAAAACCAGATTCTTAGCGTCATAAGGTCGGAGAGTGCACTATAAAGTGTCGGCCAAATTTTACTATTCGATAAGACAAAAGTAGTCCAAGTGTTGGCGGTGGGTGCTGTTGACTGCCTGCCTTCCCTCTAGTCTATTTGCTCAAATTTTGTGTTGGCTATGAGCAGCTAGCCCATCGTATAGGCTTGCGCGAAAATTCTGAAACAAAGAATGCTTTTAATTTAGAAAGGTGAACATTTCTTGTTTGCCAAAATTTTCAAAAAATTTCGAACGCATACGCGTTTGTCGCGCATATTGAGTTGAAAGTGCAGATATACCGGCTATAGAATGTCGCGACCTCATTCATGAACTAGTCACTTACAGTCAAGGGTCGTTTCCTTTTGTGGTATTCTTGAATGTTCCCACGGAAGGTGTCTCGGGAAAATTCCTTAGATTTACAATAATGTGTTTTCTAGTAGCATCAGTCATGTAGAGGTTGAGGAATACTAAGTGACTCTCTGGGAGAGTTAAACCTATTATCAGTTGTATATAATATTTAATGCTCTCAGAGTTTTCTGGCTTTAGTCTATCAAGAGTTAGAGAAAAATGCTATCTTGTACGCACTTGTTGATTGAGTTGTCTCCTGTATATGCTTTTAATAAATATTGTTTTTATTTCAATGCCAATTTGTAGCCAGTCTTTTCCTTCAACTGAGTCAGATGAGAAACGCAGAATTAGCCCTGAAATACTTATTCTCCCAAGCCTCTAGTTACAGAGGTTATTAGTCTTATCAGAAGATTATCAATATATGTGAGGATACCATAATTGTACTGTTTAACATATTTTGTGAAAACGAAACAAAACATGTAAGAATATTCCAGATTATAATTTGGATAATATCTCCACTTTCAAGAATTACTATTACGTAAAACAACTTACGGTATGAATATTAATATTATAAATGTGTGAAACTAAATATTGTTTGTAATTAAGCACAACGCTACACAATGGGCTATCTGTGCTCTGCCCACCACGGGTATCGAAACCCGGATTCTAGCGCTGTAAGTCCGCAGACATACCGCTGTGCCACTGGGGAGGCACTAAATATTGAGCTTTAATATTATAAATGTATGAAATTAAAAAATTAACTTTAATATTATAAATGTATGAGACTAAATATTGAAATTTAATATCTTAAATATATGAAACTAAATATTGACTTTAATATCTTAAATGTATGAAACTAAATATTGACTTTAATATCTTAAATGTATGAAACTAAATATTGAAATTTAATATCTTAAATGTATGAAACTAAATATTGAACTTTAATATTATAAATGTATGAAACTAAATATTGAACTTTAATATCTTAAATGTATGAAACTAAATATTGAACTTTAATATTATAAATGTATGAAACTAAATGTTGAACTTTAATATCAAAAATGTATGAAACTAAATATTGAAATTTAATATATTAAATGTATGAAACTAAATATTAAACTCTAATATCTTAAATGTATGAAACTAAATTAAAAATGTTTTGTTTAAAAACAGATTTAAACTGATCGTAAATTCTATGAGTCACAAACTTAACTTTATGATATAAACAATTCATGTATTTACCTGGTATATTTCAGGAAGTCTATTCTCTTAGGAAAACTAAGAGGTAAAATAACGCAGATGGTGCTGATAGTTGTTGTTAATTCCCTTCTCATATACCAGCTGTGACAGAATTCCTTCCCATACAGAGAGAAAAGAACTGAAAAAAACAAATACTTTTTATAAGAAAATATTTGTTCAGTTTCAAATCAAAATAGCAAAGTACGTCTAATATATAATGAATAGTCGAGATTTTACAACATCCCTTATAAAACATCTTCCACAAATGGATCAAGTCTTTCCTTCCAAGTGGATAAAAAAAACCAGGATCCAGAGGAACCGTCTTGTCATTTCTATATAGAAAAAGTCGCATATATTACCTGTATCAAACTGATCTCCTATAATGATTAGGTATGTGATCGAGGATCCGAACATAAACATGGTGATACAGATAGCACACACTCTTCTGATTTGTTCTCCATAGATACTTCGGACCACTTCCTGATACGTACAACTTCCCATCACATCAGAACAATAGGCCATAGTCAACAAAGCTGTTATCACGAAAGCCACCAGAACCTGGAGAGAAATAACGAGTTTGAAATTTGCTTTTTCGGCTTGGACTATAAAACTCATTACTTTCACATTTTCTTTGTTTATCCAGTATTGATAACCACACTAACAAACTATGAGCGTGGTTAGTAAAAGACAAAGTGACACGTGAAAACTCTACTTTGATGACTCTACTAATGAATTATGAATGTGGTTAGTAAAGACAGTGACAGGTGAAAACTCCATGTTGATGACTTCTACTAATAAATTATGAATGTGGTTAGTAAAGGACAGTGACAGGTGAAAACTCCATGTTGATGACTCTACTAATAAATTATGAGCGTGGTTAGTAAAGGACAGTGACACGTGAAAACTCCATGTTGATGACTCTACTAACAAATTACGTTCGTGGTTAGTAAAAGACAGTGACAGGTGAAGACTCCATGTTGATGACTCTACTAATAAATTATGAGCGTGGTTAGTAAAAGACAGTGACAGGTGAAAACTCCATGTTGATGACTCTACTAATAAATTATGAGCGTGGTTAGTAAAAGACAGTGACAGGTGAAAACTCC
>NW_013670207.1:4614-7174 GCF_000517525.1 Limulus polyphemus
GACAGGTGAAGACTCCATGTTGGTGACTCTACTAATAAACTATGAGCGTGGTTAGTAAGACAAAGTGACAGGTGAAGACTCCATGTTGATGACTCTACTAATAAACTATGAGCGTGGTTAGTAAAAGACAGTGACAGGTGAAGACTCCATGTTGATGACTCTACTAATAAACTATGAGCGTGGTTAGTAAAAGACAGTGACAGGTGAAACTCCATGTTGATGCATCAACATAGAGTCTTCACCTGTCACTGTCTTTTACTAACCACGAACGTAATTTGTTAGTAGAGTCTTTTACTAACCACGACAGTGACAGGTGAAGACTCCATGTTGATGACTCTACTAATAAATTATGAGCGTGGTTAGTAAAAGACAGTGACAGGTGAAGACTCCATGTTGATGACTCTACTAATAAATTATGAGCGTGGTTAGTAAAAGACAGTGACACGTGAAAACTCCACGTTGATGACTCTACTAAGAAACTACGAGTGTAGTAAATTATCCTCGTGCAGTTTTAAATCTTATTGCTGCATTTAGTAAGATAATAATCTAAATCTGAACAAAGTTAATTTGCATGAATGTTTAAATTTGAGTGTCTGCGTTTAAAGTTGAAAAGACAATAGTATTATGCCAACTTTCTGGGATGTATTATAGAGTACAACAAACAATATAAACTTATTTAACACCAAACAGAAGCTAGACTGAAAATCGTCGCAAAGTTTGTTGGGCCTGAGCGTGGCTTACTGAGTATCAAACAAGAAGAGACCTGGGTTCGAGACTTGATGCTATCGAACTCGATTTGCACTTTCAGCCATGGATGTGTTATAAGAAAGAAAAACCAATCTTGCTATCCAGTTAAGATTATCTGCTTCAGGCACCAGATGCTGCTGATTGGTTGTCTTCCCTCTGATCTGCTGTTCAAAATCTTGGACAGCTAGGCCTGGGTTACAAGTGTTTCTGACCTGGCTGTTTAGCCAGTTGTACTATACATAAGGTATCGTTCAGTTGAACAAACAACTCAAGTATCATTTGTTCCTAGAAATATAATCTGTTTTTAATTCTAAATTTAAACTCCCTTTTTTTTCTTCTACTATTAAGCTATTGACGTTTAGCGAAAAAATATTATTACGACACGTTTAACCAGCTTGTAGTTTTGATAGTTTTTACAGTGGTGAAAAATTTATAGTAATACCCAATTTTTTCACACTTTTCTTCGGAACCATCGCTTATTTTAAGACTTTAATGCATGTAGGTGCAAATATGTTTTATGTATGATGCAATATTACCTAATTATTACATCAGCAGTTTTATAGGTTGGCTAAGGGTTGCGAGTAAACTCCACGGTGAAAAGCAGTCATTGTTTCTTTGAGCAAAGAGGGACTTTCGACAAGGCAGAATGCTGGAAGAATTAAATTCAACCAGTCTACTGTGAGTCGCTGGAAGCAGAGATATAGAGAGACTGGATGTGAGGAGAAGCGGAAGGGAAGGGGTAGGAAGAAAGCTTCCACAGTAGCTGACGATCGTGTTCTGAAACCCCTGAGCCTGATGGATCCTTGACTGCCGTCCACAGATCTCAAAAGAGCATGGCAGGAAACTGTAGGGGTCAATCTCACCACGTACCCACCCAGTTTCGCCTGCATTCAACCGGTTTCCTAGCAAGACGGTCAAGAAAGAAATCCCTCCTCACAAGATGAGGAAAATGAGGCTCACTTGGGCCTAAGAGCATGCCGACTGTTCTGAAGAACTGTACAAATTAAAGTTCAACCTACACGGGTTTGATGGGAACTATTTTGTATGACGTCGATGTGGAAAAGCGTATTTAAATACAACTGTGAAGCATCCAGGTGATATGGAGATGCATCCGCGTGGCCAGGGTGAGGGACATCTGCATTTTGTGAAATACACTATAAATATCAACAAGTACATCGAGATCCTCGAGTCCCGATTAAAGCCAACAATTCTGAATCCCTTCAGTGGAGCTGACCAGTGCACATTCCAGGATGACCCTGCCCCCTGATATAGGGCTAAAAAGGTTGGTAATATTCCTGCACTCTATGCACTAGACGTGAAATAAAGAGGACATTTTACTCTAAGTATATTGAAAAGACATCTTAGGTTTTATTTCATTGCTTCAGATGAAAGACTATCTTTGAAAGGAGAGGATCAAGACATTATGCTAGCCAGGCAACTCCCAGATCTCAACTCCATCATAAAGTGCAAAAGAAAGAAACCAAGAAGCACCTTGGAACTGAAATAAACCCTAATCCAGTGATACAATAATTTGTTTTCCACCAGTGTAATTGCAAAATTAAAATGTTACAAAATATATTATGCTAATTTTATTGCACATTGAGATAACATGTAACGCGCCATCTAGTAGTACTTTATAAATATATGTTGTTGTTTTATCTTACTCAAGTCAGGCGCTAGTGTCTCGAAATCCATAGACTTCAACTAAGCAAATTATAAGGTTTCGATTATATTAGGTCGTAAAGAAATTAATGTCACTTTTTTTTAGATGAAAAAACCCGAACAACTTATGTATATCAAAACAAAACATTTA
>NW_013670207.1:7769-9264 GCF_000517525.1 Limulus polyphemus
CCATCGTTGACACTTACGAACGTTCAGAACATTTCCATAAACTTCTTTGATATTCTTTGTGGTTATAGCGTTTTTCATTTCTTGTATTCAAACAGCATTACATGCCGAATGTGTGTCTCGTCGTGTACCATCACTATAAGGGATTATAGTATACTAAACTTTAAATATTATATAGGCTACGTGACGTTTAGGCGGTTCGTTTAACTATTATATAGTGATGTACCTTTTTTTTGAGTGGTTAATGTAAGTGTTTCATAACGCGACATTAATTTCTTGACGACCTAATACTTAAAAGTTTAAATAGCAAAATTATAACACTGGTATTAAATATATTTACTGATTGAAATAATATGCACAGCAAAGAAAGTAAGAAAAAACAAGAAATGTAAACAATAATTTCAACTTTCATAATCAAGTTGACTTAAAGATGGAAATAGGACCGCACGTGGCAATGTGGTAAGCGTATCGGACTGGGGACCTGAGGGTTTCGTATTCAAAACGTGGTACTACCAAACATGAGTATTTTCACCCTATGAGGGCATTATAAGAGTAAAAGTCAATCCCGCTCTTCGGTTAAGTTGCATTCCTTTTAAATCCCTCAGTGGGACAGCGGTAAGTCTTTGGATTTAAAACGCTAAAATCAGGGGTTCGATTCCCCTCGGTAGACACAGCAGATAGCTTTGCTGTAAGAAAACACATACACACACCTTTCTTCTGGTCCGTATTTTGGCTGCTATGTCTGAGCCATATAAGGGTCTCTGACTTGATGTCTTTGCTCATTGTATGCGTAAGGTGTCATTCAGGTGAGCAAAGAAACAAAGTTTACAGATGGGTGTGAAATTAAGACTATAACAACTCTTCTAATCATGCTATGTGACTAGAAAATACGTTTCTGAATCTCAAAAAAACGAATACTTGAATTAGAAAGAATGATTAAAAACGAAGGATTGGAAATCAATCACATTTGTTGCTTAAACTTGGAGACAAAATTATTTGATTAACTACGAATTACAACTGATTTTTATTTTCAAAATGCAAGAAAAGAGCAAATTTTCAAATCTTTAAAAATTAACATGCTTTCACGTAAGGTAGAAAGTAAAAGAAAACTCACTGCTTGCACGGTAATAGCGACTGTAATGCCACCTGCACGGCCGTAAGCTTGTGGAAAGTTGAGTAGCCCAGCTCCTAAAGCTACATTCACGACCACGAGAGCTGATCCATACCAACTACTTCCTAAAAAGAATTTATATATATATATAACGTTAATTATTACCAAGTGAAAAGTAATACATATTATTAGGGATGCACGGGTACCCGACCATACATTCGGCCCCTGCCGGGTATTGGGCTACAGCCGAGTTGCGAAGTTAGGCATCTAAGCCCTAATATTTGTGGTAACTAACGCGATATTGAAAGTTACAGTTAATAATTGGTTTAGTTATAAAAAAAAAAAAACAATGCTCCGAACAACAACAACTGACCGCCCGCTGAAAGT
>NW_013670207.1:10264-11691 GCF_000517525.1 Limulus polyphemus
CTAGCTGCCTTCCCTCTAGTCCACTGCTAAATTAGGGACGGCTAGCGCAGATAGCCCTCGTGTAGCTTTGCGCGAAATTCAAAAACAATGACATATTTATCTATTTTACGTTTTTATAACTTCTTACCTTTTTTCTCTACAGGTGCCGCTGGTAAGACTTTCACTCCAAACTGGTTTTTGTTGAGATCATTTTGAATCCTTTCGAAAGATCGACTTGCCAAAAGCGGGTCAGATTCTTTTGAATCCGGGTGGAACTTCGTGATAATGCCAAACCCCAGTTCGCCATCGCCGTCCGAATTTTTATATTGTACAGACATTGTGTAACAATGTGATGAAATGATCAAAATATCTCTATACCGGGATCAAAAAAGATATGAAAAAATTCTTCGATGTCGGGATCAATAAAGATCAAAATTCTCTATCTCTCTGTACTTGGTAGAATGCTGTCTAATTACAAAATTCAACAATACACGTATTTTTTCTTCATGCTGAAAATAAAGTACACCTATTTCAGTTTAAACTACCGATTGATTGTAGCTTTTAGGAAATTTTACTATCTTATTTAATTTTAAAACAAAATAAAAACCGGTATGAGCCAATTGTAGACTAAGATCGCCGTGTGGACAAAAGAAAATCTTCGTTTCTTGTATAGGAATTTAAAAATAAAAAAGGAAAGATTGAAATAGACGGCAAGAACTAACTAAGACTAAGTTTTTCGAAGTTGTTAGTTTTCAAATAAGTGAAACGAACGTGGTGGTCTGCGTAAAAAGGTGATCCCAAGAATTAAATAACCCAAGTGACGTCACACACTCTCGCTCTCAGGAACTCTGTATTATCCACTAAGCAGGATACAAGATTATTCTCAGATCGAAAGTATTTTCATTCAACCGTGAAACCTTTTTGGCTGATTGGTTGTTTCTCTCACTGCAGACGAACGCTAAAGTTGGTCACGTGGTAGCCACCAATATCAGAGAGAAAACATATTTGTGTTGAGTTTTTCATTCTCGTTATTTCACCGTTTATTGATGCCCTCCGTAAAAACGTCCTAGAGGAATATGTGGAATTGAGTTTTGCACCGAATCCTCGAGGAATGAAATGTCAAAATATATTTCATCTCCAAAAAAACAAAAATACTACATAGCTTGAACCAAGACTGTAAATGATAATTAATATATTATATTAAAGACGCGAAAAAAGTGTATTACTGCATGATCCAAGGCTGTAAATGGTAATTAATATATTATATTAAAGACGCGAAAAAAGTGTATTACTGCATGATCCAAGGCTGTAAATGGTAATTAATATATTATATTAAAGACGCGAAAAAAGTGTATTACTGCATGATCCAAGGCTGTAAATGGTAATTAATATATTATATTAAAGACGCGAAAAAAGTGTATTACTGCATGATCCAAGGCTGTAAATGG
>NW_013670207.1:12454-19124 GCF_000517525.1 Limulus polyphemus
AGGTATGCCACTGTGATTAATGATGAAACAGCACTTCCTGAATTTATATGTACGAACCTTTGATTGTAGTAATAATAAACAAAGGTATGCCACTGTGATTAATGATGAAACAGCACTTCCTGAATTTATATGTACGAACCTTTGATTGTAGTAATAATAAACAAAGGTATGCCACTGTGATTAATGGTGAAACAGCACTTCCTGAATTTATATGTACGAACCTTTGATTGTAGTAATAATAAACAAACTACTTAGATGCATGGGATTTCCGATCTTGCACGCTTATTATACGTCATAAAAAAAAACGTCATACTGTCACTGGAAGGGAAGGGGGGGGGGGCTGGGGGTTAGACCGTTCGGCTCACGTCACCTGACATGCTCACCCTTTCGGTCGTAGTGTGTGTATTTTAATGTGACAGTCAATCCCACTATTCGTTGGTAAAGAGCAACCCAAGAGTTGGCGGTGGGTGGTGTTGGATAGTTTTGTTTCTTCTAGTATAGCACTTCAAAATTAGGGGCGGTTAGCGCAGACGGTCCTCGAATCGCTTTGTGCGAAAGTCAACAGACGTACGAACTACTCGCAGAAACGAAAATATAAACTCGAAATGTGGTCAAATGGAATGCTCGTTAAGCAATCTCATGGGTATCAACATTAATCCAATTACATCACATTGTATAGCGAACCGAAACTGGAAGATACCGAGACGAAAAAGTTAGCTTTGTCTCATGTTTATGGGAACTGTAACTATAAGCTACTCAAGTTAACCACCATTACTGTACAAGAGCAGGCAAAGAAAAACGTCAGTGATATTGTTAAAAACGGCGGGAAAAAATGGAAGATGGGAGAAAAGGGTGGGGTGGGGAGAGAAATAAACATAAACAATAGTTATTTGAATTTATTTCAGGCGAGATGAGTACCTTTTATTATTACAGTCAAGCATTTCGGGCTACGGAATTATTTACTGCATCCATGAAGGTGAATTAAACTAATGAAAACTTGATATGTTTGTTTTTTATTCATCATATATATATTTCAGTTTCATTTTCCTTATCACTTTACTGTTACATCATCATAGCCATTTCAGATATTGAAAAAAACAAATTTTCTGCTGTGTTATGATGTAACACGACATAATTTATCTCAGGACTTTAGACTAAAGATTAGTGTGGCGAGGCAACATTAAATGATGTCTACTGGTCGACAGAGAGATCGTTCAGAAAAGACGTGATTAACCTGGGTTGCGTGAGTTTTTGATATAGAAGTATTTTGGTGTTTTACCAGTAAAATCAATAAAGAGTTTTATGAATGATATTAATTGTCACTTATAATTATGTACAGAACTTCTCTACGTTTATAATAATCGACTATAGATAATTTACAAAATTTCATCAGCTAATAAATGATTTATGCCACAAGCTCTTGAGACAAGTATGACTACCAAAAAATAAATAAATGTGAAGCTCAATCTATCATTCGAATTAACAATTGCCACCTAGTTGAATAAATTTGTGTCATCAATGATATATGTTACTGAAATTCTTTCATAAATGTAGGATTATTGTATGAGGAAAAAACATTTCAAAATATCATACATATTGTTATAAGCTATATATTTTCAATATTGTAATTTGGACGTTAGCTAGAGGGTGGATGATGTCAAGATCGAAAAGTTTAATAATGTAGGCCTAGAAAATTCTAAAAATTTTGACGTCAAATTTTCTGGTAAATTCGAGTTTTGTTTTTAGTTACTTGATCGATAAGCTGTGAAGTTGTACAAGTAAATTTATTATCACGTTAGTATAGTAAAGTTAGCATGGTTGCCATTAGAACTTTATTTGTAAACGTGAATTACAAGTTACCACAGAGTTTAAGTAGAAACATTAAAGGAGGAAATAAACTAGTTTGTTATCATTACGTAGGCTGGAATTTAAATTATTTTCATCACATAATTTAAACACAAACCGCTAGCGAAAAAAATAACATTACAAAAATGTTGCCAGAGACAGATATATTTTCGTGAAAATAGAATATAGATACTTGAAATATAACTTCAACTGTTGAAGATCATGACCACGAGGTCAAAGAGATTAGGAAATTGTTAAGAGAAGATCAAGAGAAAAGAGCTAGAATATCTAAAGGAAAACAAGAATAAAAATGAAAAGAAAGTGACAGGAATTTAAGACAGGAGTAAAAAGAAAGAAACATCGCATTGGAAGAAGAATTAAGATCAAAAACCATTTTATCTTACCCAGATGCTCTTCGTGAAATGATGGATTTGTTTGCACACGGCCAATTTATAAATGTCATAACAGACGAGGATATGGCATTCAGGATGAAGCAAAGTAAGTGTACATCTTTAAGGAAATTCTACAGTAGGCTATAGAACTAGAATTTATTGAGGTTACAGATAAACAACTAAATGCATCATTTTTTTTAATATATTAATATTTAAAGGCATCATTTTGAGGTTATTGAATCGTCAGATTGAGCAGTGCTGAAACATTAACTTGCGTTGACGATAGTCTAAAAGAACTAAAAGGTTAGACAACTAGTTGTACATAATGGAGGAAGTAAACGCCAAGATAATAGATGTTTCACATGTAATTTAAAATGACATATTGCCAGGAATTGCCGATAAAACTTGTAGAAATATGAATTCCTCCCAAAGGATACTACAAAAAGGGAATTGTTATAGACGTGGGAAACCTGGCCATTAAACCCGAGACTTTGAGGAATCAACAGTTGTTATGACACCAAGAAGACAATACAACAAGGATGATCTTCGAGCTCTTCCAAATTGAAAGAAGAACAAAGAGCTGAGCAGACGCCAGAAACTATGGATTATCTGTATGTATGATGTAAAGACAACTGAAAATGCCCTAACTGCACAGAAGTTCATCATTTAAAGAAAACATTCCATGACTTCACAGGTTTATTGATGGGAAGCCTTACAGTATGTTGATCAACACTGATTCTAAAGCCCCAAATGTTTGACTCAGTTTGCTGATTAAGGGTCCTTTCATTCGTGGGAGCGTTATAATGTGACAGTCAATCCCACTATTAGTTAGTAAAAGAGTAGCCCAAGAGTTGGCGGTGGGAGGTGTTCAGTAGCTACCTTCTTTCTGGTTTATCACTGCTAAATTAGGGACGGCTAGCGCAGATAGCCCTCGTGTAGCTTTGTGTGAAATTCAAAAGAAACCAATCAATGCGAAGTCCTTTACTCATCGCTATCGAAGAATAGCCCCCCCCCCCCAGTGGCACAGTGGTATGTCTGCGGACTTATATTGCTAGAAACCGGATTTCGATACTCGTGGTGGGCAGAGCACAGATAGCCCTTTGTGTAGCTTTGTGCTTAATAACAAACAAACAATCGAAGAACAGATTAGGTCTCTACGTTATTCAAGAATTCTATCATTTCTTCACTGAAATTACACATTTTTAGTGAGGAGAAGATAAAATTCATAATTAATATTCAGATTTTGTTTCTCTTATATACTGTGTAAACATCTACCAAACGAGCAACAAGAAATTAATCAATATTGTTTAATAAATAAAATTATATAGTCTTTAAAACTGGTTCTTTCTTTCGATGAAATTAGCCCTTACTTCGCTGTAAATTTGCTTGCAAAGCTAGTTAATCATAAAAAAAAAACTCAGTTTATCATGTTATGAATATGCTTAGTAAGCATTAACTCCTTAAAATTGAGTTTTTGAGAAAGCTTGGAATTTTTCTAGGTGTCATAATATGTTTGACTTTAGCTAATAACTTATTGCATCGTCTTTGTGACGTCACGAAAAAGTCACGTGTAACCCATTCAGCGGGAAAGGTCAAGGCTCGAATGTTTGTGAGTTAAACACGAGATGGTGTTAAAGGCAAAAGATAATTAAAACCTAATAGAGCATCAAAAAATTTAATAAAGAAGCTTCGAAACAAAACCGTCACCAGTAATCTAAATCAACAGTTCTACCACAGATTTCTGTCAACACTCATTGGTGTGTTTGAAGCAACAGTTCTACCACAGAGTTCTGTGAACACTCATTGGCGTGTCTAAAGCAACAGTTCTACCACATAGTTCTGTAAACACTCATTGATGGGACTAAAGCAACAGTTCTACCACAGAGTTCTGTGAACACTCATTGGCGTGTCTGAAGCAACAGTTCTACCACAGTGTTCTGTGAACACTCATTGGTGGGACTAAAGCAACAGTTCTACCACAGAGTTCTGTGAACACTCATTGGTGGGACTAAAGCAACAGTTCTACCACAGAGTTCTGTGAACACTCATTGGCGTGTCTGAAGCAACAGTTCTACCACAGTGTTCTGTGAACACTCATTGGTGGGACTAAAGCAACAGTTCTACCACAGAGTTCTGTGAACACTCATTGGTGTGTCTGAAGCAACAGTTCTACCACAGATTTCTGTCAACACTCATTGGTGTGATGGAGATATTTATTACGTTTCTTTTCCTTCCTCCCACCTCCCACTAGATTCACTATCTGGTCTGTATATAATGTCCAAATAATATATATTTAAACTTGTAGAACTGGTTGGTTTAAAACGCTCAAGAAAAACAACAATAATGATTCCGTGATTCAGGATACAATGATGTTTGTTGCAGTTATCTACAGAGTATATAAACATACTAAAAAAACATAGTCACCCATCCTCCACCTTTTAGGTGCTGTGTTGATGGGTAGTAAGTTGTACTACTAAGGGTTAATTACAATGCTCATAACGGTCCGCAGATAGTGAATGCATAATTGGACTTAGGTCGTTATTGGCTGGAGCACCTGGGTCCTAACTTTTAATTATATATTTTATTAATTGGCTTGCTGCTGTTGGTACACCAGTAGTTCCTACGTCTGGAGGCCCGGTATGGCCAGGTGGCTAGGGCGCTCGTCTCGCAATCTGAGGGTCGCGGGTTCGAATCCCCGTCACACCAAACATGCTCGCCCTTTCAGCCGTGGGGGCGTTATAATGTGACGGTCAATCCCACTATTGGTTGGTAAAAGAGTAGCCTAAGAGTTGGCGGTGGGTGGTGCCTTCCCGCTAGTCTTACACTGCTAAATTAGGGACGGCTAGCACAGATAGCCCTCGTGTAGCTATGTGCGAAATTCAAAAACGAACAATCGTATGTCTGGAACAGTTTTGCATTGTTCGACTTGTTTCTTGTTAAAGTGGCGATTCGTTACATCTAGATTCTCCTCATTGTTTAGTGGCGTGATACTTATTACTCCCCCACCCCTGTTACAGATGCTGTACTTCTATTAAACACGTAATACCTTATATATATATAAAAAACAAACAAACTTGAAATACAAGCTGGTAAAATAAGGAAATTTGATTTTGAAGATATTTCACCTTAAAAATTATTTGTTATATTTTCCTCGCGACGTTTCGAGAAAACGATTTTCTCAAGCCATAAACAAGCATATTAGTTAAAGCCAAACTACTGCAGGACCTACTCTATAGAACACAATACACGAGGAAAAAATATTACACGTGAAAGAAACACGAGATTTAAACATTGTTGTTATGACAATATAACAAAGATACGAAAAAAAAGGGGTAAACTATCGAATAAACACAATATATTACTATATATTTAAATCAGAACGATTTATATTACGTTTGGATCTTGTTCATTTTGATTTGTAAGTTGAGGATAATATCTTTTTTTTTATAGCATTTGTTTTGTTTTTTTTTGTTTGTAATTAAGCACAAAGCTACACAATGGGCTATCTGCGCTCTGCCCACCACGGGTATCGAAACCCGGATTCTAGCGTTGTAAGTCCGCAGACATACCGCTGTGCCACTGGGGGGCTTTTTATAGCAAGTAAAAAAACAAACATTTCTTCTAAACAGAGCTCATACCCCCCGGTGGTTTAGCGGCAAGAGAAAGGGCTTATTTCGCTAAATACCTGGCTTCGATACCCGTAGTGGCCAGAGCACAAACAGTCCATTGTGTAGCTTTGTGCTCAACAAAAAACAAACAAATCTAAACAGAAAACACCACATTTATTTACGAAAAAATAAAGCTTCACATCTGCCTGGATGAATGAGTGAACGTGATTTTATCTAAATGACGACAACATTTTGTTAAATAGTTTAAACGTTTCATTCTCAGACAAGACATACGAGAATAGATTAACAGATAGGCGATCAGTACAACATGGAATTGATGATATTTACTGAAAACCGTAGGAAATGTTACGGTTCTGTATCTATTTCTTTCACAGTTGATTCATTGTTTGTAACACTTAATTTTATTCCTACTTAAACTCCTCTTGATAGTATCACTGAATTTTGTACACGTGTTAACACCAAAGATTGCCAAAGGTGGAACATCCAAACGCGCCTCGTGTGTCTCACGATGTATACTATGAGTACGAGCTCTTGCTAAAGTGGGTCAAGTTAGAAGTACGTTGTTTGTCATTACGTATTCGAACATCGAACTCTTAACTGATAACACATCTCTAGTGTTAGCATAGAATGTACGTTATGTTGTTCATCGTTTCAGACCTACATGTCGAAATTGAACTGATCTTATGTTTTTTATTGTTTTCTTAGTACTGGTGATATTCGCTCTAACCTTGACCTTTCTATAGCTATATAATTTGAATATTTGTACTATATGAATGCTGCGTCATTCTATTGTTGTTGTTTATA
>NW_013670207.1:19560-20789 GCF_000517525.1 Limulus polyphemus
GTGTAGCTTTGCGCGAAATTAAAACAAACAAACAAATATATTACACAAAACAAACCAAATTATACGACTGACAAAAAAAAAATACTCTATTTCCATAGGATGACTTTCGATCAAGAAGTTTGGAAACAGAACCATAGATTTATTATCTATTACATAGGAAAGAATCTTTGAACCTGTTTTCTAGCAGGGTAGGAAGTCTGCTCCACTTTTTTTTTTTCTCTCGCACTTAAATAATCGATAAACAATCTCTGATCCCTCCCTAGACTTTTCGAAAGTTTTAATGCTTCGGGCACTATGTCAATCTCAGCTAAGGTCCAGAGAACTATGGACTGTATGATGTTCATTGGGTCATCATGCACGTCACTTTGTACACTCTCTTTGGAAGAAACCTTGGACTTTCTCCCGAACTTGTCATTGATATGTTCGACCAATATGACCTGAACATATGACACTTTCAAAAAACAAATCTATGAACCCTCCCGTTTGGACGTTCTCTTATATGGATATTTGATAAGCCTGTACAAACGGAAACTAACGAACAAACATTCACCAAGGTGCGCTAGATAAACTTTTGGCTATTTGTTATTTGTTTACTTAGAATACAGTGGCATTTTTTTTTATAAAATAAATTATTTTGAATATACAATCATTCAAACGTTTGAAATGCTATAGGAGTATAAATTGGGCTTAATAATGTTTTATTCATACAAGTATAATAAAACTGAAACCAACACGTTGTTCCTATCAAAGTAAGTCCGCCCGTGGGACAGCGGTAAGTTGACGAACTTACAACGCTAAAATACTGGATTCGATTTCCCGCTGGAGATACAGCAGATAGCCCAATGTGGCTTTGCTATAAAATAGATAAATTATCAAAGTAGATATTTAATAATAAAAAAAAGTGCGGTAGAACTTTCACTGTATAAAAGTCAGTTTTACTGCCAGTTGATTAGTTAAATAAACTTTCCGATTTTTACAGGATTCTTCATAACTTGTTTTTTAATAACAAAGGTGTTTACTCTTGAAATTGGAGAATAAATCGTAGCAGCTAGTAACGCAAGTGACCGTTCCTGATATATATATACCCGTGTATGTTTGTGTTCACAATATATGTTTGCTTGTTTGTAGTTAAGCACAAAATTACACAATGGGTTATCTGTGCTCTGCCCACCACGGGTCGCGAAACCCGGATTCTAGCGTTGTAAGTCTGCAGACATACCGCTGTGCCA
>NW_013670207.1:21200-22068 GCF_000517525.1 Limulus polyphemus
CACACACTCAAGAAGTGACATAAACTCCAATTTAAGACATACAGCAATCTTCTACATCTTATAATACCTTTCACAGAGTCAGGAAGTGAGATGGGCTTCAACTTAAGATAAAGGGCGCTATGCTACCTTTCATAATGTCCGTCATAGATAGATACCTCAGATGAGAGACAAAGAGCCACTTCCCACCCACTTGTTAAAGCCACTTCCCACCCATTTGTTAGAGCCACTTCCCACCCATTTGTTTAACAGAAAGGAACTTCCTCTACTTTAATAACTCGAAATCAGGAAAAATATGTGGTCCCCAAATAGCATACAAATAGGGTGGAAAAATAAGTTGTAAAATGTTTAAATACCTATGTGGTACGGAAATGTAATTGGCTCACGTGATACGGAAATGTAATTGGCTTCACGTGATACGGAAATGTAATTGGCTTCACGTGATACGGAAATGTAATTGGCTTCACGTCCATTTAAAATATCAAGAAAAGGGAGATACCAAATCAATAGCAAAGGGTGTATATGTGTGTACGATACATGTCAAATAAATGTCTACACAACGTATGGTTAATACATAAATGATTGTGATTTGATTCAGCGATAATATTTCACGACAGTATACAATGCAAATTATTGTGATTTGAATCAGTGATATTGTTTCAGGGCAGTATACAATACAAATTATTGTGATTTGAGTCAGTGATATTGTTTCTGGGCAGTATACAATACAAATTATTGTGATTTGAGTCAGTGATATTATTTCAGGGCAGTATACAATACAAATTATTGTGATTTGAGTCAGTGATATTATTTCAGGGCAGTATACAATACAAATTATTGTGATTTGAGTCAGTGATATTATTTCAGGGCA
>NW_013670207.1:22443-24315 GCF_000517525.1 Limulus polyphemus
ACCCGGATTCTAGCGTTGTAAGTCTGCAGACATACCGCTGTGCCACGTGGGGGGGGGGGGAGTTCATGGTTCGCGCCAATTATAGCAAAACCGCGCTCCCTGCATGCTTTGTAAGAGTGATGGTCAAATCCTACTTTTGTTGGCAGTAGGTTCTGCTGAATAGCTACCTTCACTTTAGCCTATTAATATCAAATTACAAGGGTGAAAAACCCTTGTATATCTTAACCAAAATTTCTACAGCGAACAAACAAACTTTTTGAGAAGTAAGATGTTCACGAGACCGTAGTCGCCTATGAGCCATTTACCTTAGAAAGTAGGTTAATATTTGTAACAGTAGGGGATATGGCATAATGGACGCTCAGTTTAAGTCCCAGTGGACCAACAGTAAGTTAGCGAATTTACAACTTTATAACCCACGGTTCTATTACCCGCAAGGGACAAAGGGCAGAGGGCCCAATGTATAGCTTTGCGATAAAATAAAATAAAAAACAACAACATAATATTAAATGTGAGATTACTGAAGGTAAATAATTTCTTGAATTATGTTGATTTGCAAATGCAAAACGTTTTTGATGAAACAAAAATATCAGTACATATATGTATATAAAGCGACACAAGAAGCATTGAACTGATTTGTATAAGTTTTACTTCTTTGATCTTGTCAAATGTAACTCTCGGAATCAGATTGATCAGTAGATAATGAAAATTTTCAGAATTAATTCCAGCAGATTGTGGCCCGGCATAGCCAGGTGGTTAGGGCGCTCGACTCGCAATCTGAGGGTCGCGGGTTCGAATCCCCGTCCAACCAAACATGCTCGCCCTTTCTGCCGTGGGGGCGTTATAATGTGACAGTCAATTCCACTATTCGTTGGTAAAAGAGTAGCCCAAGAGTTGGCGGTGGGTTAAGTTGACTAACTGTCTTCCCTCTGATCTATCACTGCTAAATTAGGGACGGCTAGCACAGATATCCCTCGAATAGGCCCAGCGTAGGTGCCCTATTTTGTAGCTTTGCGCCAAAACAAACAAAGAAGACTTTAAACCACGAAAATAAGCCCAAAACAGCATCTTATATGAGATTTAGTGCACTCTATTACGAACATTCAATTTAAACATGAACGTGTGAACATCGAAACAGCCAAGTTGTATAATATTGGATTCAAAGTCTTCTACATTACACAATGCCATACACACACTCAAGAAGTGACACGAATTCTAATTTCAGATATATGATAATCTTCTACATTACACAGTGTCATACACACACTCAAGAAGTGACATAAACTCCAATTTAAGATATATAGTAATCTTCTACATTACACAGTGTCATACACACACTCAGGAAGTGACACGAACTCCAATTTAAGATATATGGTAATCTTCTACATTACACAGTGTCATACACACACTCAGGAAGTGACACGAACTCCAATTTAAGATATATGGTAATCTTCTACATTATACAGTGTCATACACACACTCAGGAAGTGACATGAACTCCAATTTAAGGTATATGGTAATCTTCTACATTACACAATGCCATTCACACACTCAAGAAGTGGCATAAACTCCAATTTAAGATATATGGTAATCTTCTACATTACACAATGCCATTCACACACTCAAGAAGTGACATAAACTCCAATTTAAGATATATGGTAATCTTCTACATTACACAATGCCATTCACACACTCAGGAAGTGACATAAACTCCAATTTAAGATATATGGTAATCTTCTACAATACACAATGCCATTCACACACTCAAGAAGTGACATAAACTCCAATTTAAGATATATGGTAATCTTCTACAATACACAATGCCATTCACACACTCAAGAAGTGACATAAACTCCAATTTAAGATATATGGTAA
>NW_013670207.1:25234-49062 GCF_000517525.1 Limulus polyphemus
TTGAGTCAGTGATATTGTTTCAGGGCAGTATACAATACAAATTATTGTGATTTGAGTTAGTGATATTATTCAGGGCAGTATACAATATAAATTATTGTCAACTTGATTCAATGATAATATTTCAGGACAGTTATACACGCTGTACCGAACCAACTAAAACATGGTCAGATCTTCCCCACATGGTTGCCCCCGTTTTTTGCAGTCCTCCCAGCACCCATTGCTTCACAATTTTAGGAAGAGATATGAACTTCAACCTAGTGTAATATTATATATCAAATAACGGCCTTCACACACACACACCGAGTAGATAGAATAAGACGTTACTCAATACATTGACGAAACTTCTGTATTTACACTGTATTCTTAAAGTGAGAAAATTTTCTTAAACATTTTTTTGTGTAATTAATATGATGTCCAATCTAACTTGAAGCTACGGATATCTTTCATATGCCCCACAGTGACACAGCGGTATGTCTTCGGACTTACACTGCTGGAAACCGGGTTTCGATACCCCTGGTGGGCAGAGTACGGATAGCACTTTGTGTTTTTTTTTTATGTATGTCTTACTAAAGGATGTGTTCAAGCATTTATTAAAAATGAAAGTAAATTAACATTTATCTTTTTACCAACAGTCCGTCGGTGGGACAGCGGTACATTTACGGACTTAGATCGCTAAAATCTAGGGTTCGATTCTTTGCGTTGGACACAACAGACAGCCCAATGCGACTTTGCTCTAAAAATCAAACAAACAAATATTTTCCAATGAATGAATAATCATATTTATTCATCAGTGTTTATTTCATTTAAATATTTATGTCCCAGCTTCTACTATGAATACCAGCTAATCGTATAATAATCATTCCCTTACAGGACAGAAGCTACGGAGACAGTACTTCTTATATTTTTTAGAAGTAAATCTTGTTAGCTTATTAGAACAACGCTATACACTGGCTTGATTGCGAGAATCGAATTCTGAATTTTAGGGTTATAAAACCGTAATCTTACCGCTGGCTAACTGGGGTATATTTAAAACAAGGCATTGCAAACACAATGAACTATATAAATGAATAAAAACGTGTTTAACGATGAATTTATAACGTAGCAAAAATATTCCACATTTAGTAAACTGGCCTTCCCTCAAAGCACTTGATGTAGTTACAAAACAGTGTACACGAATGAATTTCATTACGTAGCTGACTGAGAATTTCGACATTACACCGAGGTCACGATTTCTGTTTTCAAATCAAATTGTTTTGAAGGTGGAACTACACCACGTTGACAACACTGTCAGGGTTATCAACACCTCTATAACTTGTTAGCTTTCAAGTTCCCTCTTGCGGTCAAGGATTTTTTGACAATCTTTTTCCACTGACTTGACGAAGGGTTGCAGTAAAATCCATAAGTTGAATTGGAAACGTAAGTCGCTCGAGAATTACATTCTGTTAAAATAAAATCAGACGTACACTTATACGGCGATATTCTTCTAGTATACGAGAGATACGAGTTTTTATTGCGAATTTATTTTCGTACTCATTTTTAATTATATTGCCAGTGTAGGAATACATTTAACAGTTCTACGTTAGTAGGTAAGACTAAAACACAGGTTTTGAAAATTGTATATTATCATTATTGAAATATCAAAAACTTCATTAAAAGAAAAGCAAAACTAGACTAATCTAATCTGTGGTTTTTACCCCAAAATATAACATTATTATTTTGTGGGTTTATAATGTTGTAAATAGCACTTTTATAAAAATTATGTTCCAAATCATATGTTGTCCTTCGAACTACATTCTTCGTCGTCGATCGTGTTCTATCCTGTGGCCATTATTACGCATATCTTCCCGACACAGTACCCGATCTTCTACTAAGGATGTTGAGATTCATTTACAGGTACACATATTAAACAGGTCCGGCATGGCCAGGTGATTAGGGTGCTTGACTAGCAATCTGAAGGTCGCGGGTTCGAATTCCCGTCCCACCAAACATGTTCGACCTTTCAGCTATGGGGGCGTTATAATGTTACAGTGAATCACACTATTAGTTGGTAAAAGAGTAGCCCAAGAGATGAGTGGTGAGTGGTAATGACTAGCTGCCCTCCCTTTTGTCTTTCACTGCTAAATTAGGGACGGCTGGCGCAGATAGCCCTTGTGCAGCTTTGCGCGAAATTCAAAAACAAGCATATTAAACACAGACCATCCACTGTAAGTAAACGTTGGGTACCAATACCAAGTATAGATAGAATTAACAAGACCAACTTTGTCTGATAGGCAAAGTAGGCAACCACTAAGTGAAGCAAATTAGGGGGCTGGAAAATAAAGATAATTTTACGGTGTAATTCATTTGTCAAAGGTTATAATATAACCTATTTTTTTATGTTTCCCCGAGGTGAGCACTGTTGCAGTAACCAATGGGAGAACAGAAGCAGAGCGTCCAGTTCCCTCCATTGTGTGGTATTAAGAGTCACTGATGCTCAACAAGTGAGTATCAAAATCGACAATAAATAGCTGTAAGGAACAAAGCGAATACAGGTGGTAAAGGAATAGGTGTAAAACAAAGAATAATGAGAATCTTTATTCGGCAATGCAAATTACTGGGCCCTTACTCTTAGTACTGACAGGTACTACGTTTCTTGATTAACTGCCCTAGTTGTATTTGCCAAAATAGAAAACAATTATTTTTATTATACATATTCCAAAGGATATTAAACCAACTGATACTATCCTGTACAAACAAACCTTTGTACTACTCCTTCACTTAGGTATGACTCACACCCAAGGGAAGTGATGACAAAGAAATATGACCAAACAAGTACAAGCCCTACGAAATACTCTTGCGTTAGGGAACACTTGCCGAAGACGAGGATTAATACAAGTTGAATACAACTTGCGTCATAGTTACAAGGACACTAACTAAATATAGAACACCTGCATAAATATGATGAAAAATATTCATATATACTTAAAAAATTATATATTTTTTTAAGTTATGAAATGGTGAAAACATAGCAGTTATTCATCTGTTACACCCAAAAATTTCTTCTTTATTTCAGAAAGTACACTGAAATAAAACATAACAAAATGTGTAACTAGAAGATTTTATATAAATCTAGAAACTAGAACACTGTAATATTTACGCGAGGCGTGAGCTCGACAGACTAAACATTTTTTTCATAAGAGCACAGAATAAAAATACTTTCCTAAAATTATTTTTAAATTCGCAAAAATTTGCGAGATAGATACAAAAGTGACAATTAAAGTTAAAACAATGATAACTCAAAAGTGGTTAAACATTGAACTTTAGAAAACATGGCTGATGGAAGGAATCAATTTTCTGGTGTTTAAGTGATATTCATGTACACTAATATCCACCAGAAAAGTGTCATGTGTCTAAAAAACATAGTTTCAGGAAATGTTATTTTAGACAATAAAGACAACACGAACAGCTAAGTAAAAACAGTTAAACAAAATCTTTACTGACCAAGAAATTAATGATCAGCTTCTATTGTTCGATTGAAGACTGTAACTGGCAGCTGAGTAAAGAACATAATAACGAAGAAAGGTCACTAGAAACAGAATCAAGATTAAAATTCATCTGCATAAGACACTGGCTAAATCTAAAATCATAAAATTCTACACCATTATGTTAGACAATGGCTCTAGTGCGGTATCCCACAATCCTTATATCAACTTCATCAACAATATTTACCAAGTACAATTTAAAGAAAGAAAATATTTCAACTCATACTACTGAAGAATGCATGACACAGAAACATCAAGAAACGAGTATAATCTCTATGGAAGAATTGTTGTATTGTCTAACCTTTGTCAAAAGAAGAAGATCAGTACAATTTTATGATCTTCTAATTATTGTGCACACAAGTAGAATTTTTTGTTTATATCATGGGTAGAAAAGACATCTTTATGGTCCTTTCAAAGATCGTAACAGTACGAAACTGGCCTCAATCCATAAAAAGAAATGAATTTCAAAATTTTCTGGGGTTTAATGACCTTTTGTTACTAATTTTTCTAAGATTATTACACCACTTTCAGCCATCACTAAAGCTA
The DNA here is from genome assembly GCF_000517525.1 of Limulus polyphemus. Classification (NCBI taxonomy): domain Eukaryota; kingdom Metazoa; phylum Arthropoda; class Merostomata; order Xiphosura; family Limulidae; genus Limulus; species Limulus polyphemus. Next base: position 29,302 of record NW_013670207.1, read on the forward strand.
ATGCACATTTCAGATAAACTAAGGAGTGAAAGTATGCATTCCTATTTGTGAAGTATGCTTTAGTGGAAGCTGCTGTGCTGGCATGATTGTAAATTCCTGTTAGAAGCTGACACCAGTGATAGTAAAATCAGGACAGTGCTGTTGTAGTTCCAGGATGGGACTGATAGTGTATGCGAACTGTATGCTTACAACTGCTGAATGCAGCTGGTGCACATGTAAGAAAGAGCTGATTTCAGTTGTAGTTTCATTAAGCATTCCGACATTATGTGTATGGCGGAGAGTTCGGCCTCAGGGTGAACCATGTGTGGTTAAAAGTAACTCACAAACTTTAAAAGTTCAGAAGGGATAATTGTAAGTTGGATTGTAGTGCTTCATGAGTACGAAATATTTATACAGCATTGTCTGAGAGTGCAACACGAAAATATAGAAGGACTTTTTCAAAACACATTTAGACTATATTCATTCACTGATTGTACTGACCAGAATCATTGTGTTGAAGCGAAAACCGTTTCAACTGTCACAATGAAGTGCAATACTGTAGGTGATTCCACTCACTATTGGATTCCAAGACTCCAAGAACAGCAATTGAGAAACATACAGCTAACATAAGTGGTTTCTGTCATGTAACAAGGTAACACATGGTCAACACAAGTTAAAGATCATAATGTTGGCACACACAAAGCTTGTTGCACTTGTATGACCAGTTAACAATGTGTGACAATATGTTATCTACCACCTACCTGTGGTTCTCAGTCTGGGTTGCAGCTAGTAGTCCCCACCAAAGCCTTGAAGGGGTAAGTTCTCCAGACTTTACATAATGCAAGAACTGAAGGCTCCAGAGTGTTACATGTACTAGTGCTAATGTTTTATTATGACTATACTGGCCATGTTTGAATCATGCTGTTCAGAACTGGTATCAAAACAGCACCACATTTGCATACCAGAGTATACAGGTATACTTCAGCAAATAATTGTTGGTTGTACTCTTTAGAGTGTACTTATGAATACTACCAGCCATCTCCCTGAGACTGAGCAAGGAGAATATATTCGATATGTGCTAAACATTATCAATTACTTCACTATGTGCCGACCATTATCAGTTACTTCACTATGTGGGCTATGGGCCAGGCATACCCACTAGTAGACACTTTAGCACAGTGCATTGCTCATGTATTGGCTGAGCAATGAGTAATATGTTTTGGTACCCTTGAGAAGCTCCACATATGTCATGCAATTAATTTCCATGGCCAGTTATTTGATGAGTTGGGCACAGTTTTGGATATAGTAAAGGTGCATACTTCACCATGTCACCTTCACTATGATAGCTTGGCATAATGGATGATATAGACTATCAAGCCTGTGCTTGCTAAGTTTGCCAAACTGACTGGAACAGATACTTTTCACATGTCATGATGGCATACTGTGCAACAGAGCAGAAATTGACTGACCAACATGCTCTTGTTTGGACAGAACATTATGTTCTCTGTAGATGTGATGTATGACCCACCTTCTAGCACAGCGGGGCTACAATGTACACAAGCCTAGATGAAGTTAATGAGATCAGCACTGGCAGATGTGCATGAATTTACATGCCAGAGGCTAGGAAAGGTTGTCATATTGAAGAATAAATGCACTGACTTGACCAGGAATCAGCATTTGGGACTGTTAAGACTGAGGAATATGAAGAGACTGCTATTGAGCATCTCAGTTCAACTGATGACTAGAAGGTAACTGAAACTCAGACGAGGAAGCACCTGAATAGGCATCAGAAAACTCCACTGGATAAAAGGGATGCCATTGACGACTGTTTGATCATTATGACTGAGATTAAAGGCCAAATCAGCAAGTTAGGACAGATGTTGATTTGCACAATCAATGACTGAAAGAAACTATGGATCATTACTCTCCAAGCTAACAAGTTCTGTTCACCTTTCAAAGTATGCTCTACATTGTGTGATCACTACTTTATTATCACAGTTAGAACAAGCCATTGGTCAAAAACCAACAACTGAAATGACTTGGTGACCCTTGCATTACCAAGCTATCAGGTGTTTTTGTTCAGCATAATGTATGAACTGCAGTTTGCTACTACCACTCAATTATAACAGGTTGAGAAAGCAATGAACTAAGGGTTTTGTGACCCTTGATCTATGAGCTGGCGATTAGTTTAGTCTGACAAGGTGTGTGGAGGGGATTTTGTGATGACCACTGGATCACCCCAGCTAAGACTAATGTTTTACTGAACAACCGATGACTGAAAGCACTGTTTGATCATTGCTTCTGAGCAATTTTGCATTACAAAATGGGAGTCTGACCTTTCTTGGAAATTGCTCACTCTTGTCCAAATATTAGCAATTCTTCTGAACATGTTGTCGGGTGCTCAAAAGAAAGTCTCCCATGTGCACATAATTGTGTATGACTCCCCCATTTCCAGTGAAAGAGTATTGTTTTCTGGGCATAAAATCTGGATTGTATTACAATGGAGTATGCCTTATTTATTGAGATTACATATATTTATTTTTCTGTGATGCCATCTAAAATGTGTGGATCAACTTGTGTAAGATGATACAGTAACCTGATGAACCGTGGTTAATGGCCATTTCATATGGTAAATACCCATTTATCTTGAACTATTGTATTTATCCAAAGTTGATTTGAAGATGTACTGATGTACAAGATAGCTACTGGATGAATGTAACTGTGGTGATGGGCATTTTATCTGAATAGTCTAGTTCAGCTAAGTTCCACCAGCAATTATTTATTTAATGAGGCCCATATAACAAGGTTAAGTTTCACCACTCACAGATGACAATGACTACTGATGAGTAGTTTAGGAAAGTAACCCAGGTAGATCACTATAGAAATGGTGTAAGTGCCTGAGGTATTTTCTAGAAAGCAATATAAGTGTGAGAGATTATAAACGCACATATAAGAAACTTCACACAATCATTAAGCAGCCTTTGAGTGAAAATATGATCAAAATATTAATAAGACGTCGATTTATGAAACTATTTGTGGTAATTGGCCTGTAAGGCATTATTTGTAATGACATTTTGTCTGTTGTTTTCATTGATGTAGGTGTCACCATGTTTCAGTTTTTACGCTGAAATTCAGCAGGTAATGAATTTTATGAAAAGACATAAGAGTAATAGCTAGACTTACGCCACATATTCAGGAAAACAAGTTGATCGATGTTCTGCATGTGTTGGCTTGAAGTGGAATGCGAGTGAGTAAGGAGAAGTTACTTGTGAAAAGAAAAATTCATAAACAGGAAATCAAAGTTAGGCTTGGTGTATTCAATGCTATATTTGATCATGTGAAATATTTTTGGTTATAAAGATTTAATTATTTCCTAAGCACACAGTTTTCTGAATATATTTTTAACATTTTCCAGTATAAGGACAGTTATAATACAGGACAATGCAGACTGTAGATGTAGTACCAGAGACACAAAGTAACACCTCTGTGGCAAGGGATAATTATCCTCCTCTTGTTGATCCCATAGCTGAAGAAAGTCATACGAGAGATGAGATATTGGTGTTCATGTATTTCTACGGTTGGAAACATCAGGTCTGTGTCTGCTCAGTGTTCCATATATTTTTCTAACTAATGTTGTTACTAGATGCCGTAGTCTCACCCCTATTTTTTTCCCTGTCGACTCCAGGTTCTGTCCAGTGTAATAACCAAACGGTATTAGAGGGAATGAAATGAGGTTTCAGGATAGTTGTGGACCATTTCAGCGAGCACAGCTGATGTTTAGGTAAAGTTTGAGATCTGAACATGATTGCATCGACTAAGCTGTCTACAGGTATGATCGATTGCGTTCTACTAGCAGGTTAAGTGCGAGTACAGGTAAGCCCTCATTTTCAATCCCGACTTTTCATATTTAAGATCAAATTTTTAACCTTTCTGGCTAGCTTCGTTTTCAACCTGTCAGCTGGAGTCCGGTATTAGTATTCTTACCTAGCTCCAATATATGCACAAAAATGGAAGGAAGTATTGATGAGTCTTTTTTGTTTGATTTTTTTCAATATTTCTGAGTTCACAGCACTACCAACAATGCTAGGGCTAACCTTGTGTTTATGTCTTTGGAGCTTATGAATGAAGATTCATTTCTCACCAACATGCAGACTCTGGGGAAAGCTATTGATGGGCTAGTTCTCCATGTTCCAAAACTGTCACCTGCTGTCTCATCAGTAATAGTCCAGATGATAGAGCCAGGGAGTTTGAGTTATATTGAGCTCTCTACATTCAAAATGTCAGCCATCCAATCCCCAATCCAACACTGGATATAGCACCCATAATAATGAAGGAAACGACTAAGTTCAAATCCAAATAAAATATAAAATCTGAGCACTGAGAAAAGAACAGTTTCTCATTTTATGAAACAAGTGTCATGCCATGTGTCTTCATCTCCAGAAGGATCATAAAATATCTTGCGCCAGCAAAACCTACTCAGAGTAACATAATGTGAAGTCACCCAAGCTGTTTTAAAAGGTTTATTTGTGATGAGTGTTGTTCATGTTAAAGAACATGGTCTTTTATGTATTTCATTGATGAAGGGTTATTTTGTATTTGTTAAAGAGTATTTTTGTTTGTAGTATTACTGTTAGCTATTCCTTTCTAAACGGGATAGGCATCAATGTAGAAGGGTAGTAAGTTGTGGACGTATTTCTTTGTTAATTAAATAGTTTTTGTTATTTTGTACCATGCCGTGTACTGTATTCGAATATCCTTTTCTAGAAGAGATAAGTGGCTTCTGTGAGGCATTTTATTGTGTAGTTTTGGAAAGTTCTTTACAAAGTCTACTTGTTAGTGTCATTAGGCAAATGGTTTTACTGACACAAGGTGAGTTCTTTCGGTTGCTTGAGTGACATATCATTAAAATTTAGAGTTTAGATTCTTATTTTAGAAGTAGAGATAGTTGGGATGGCCTGTGAGTAAAGGAGGGAGGACATGTGTGACACAGGATAGTATCATGTGTTAATTATCTCCTTAGTTACACTGATTTTCTTTTTTTTATCACCTTAGTTTGGACACAGATAATTGTTAATTGGCCATTAGGAAGATAGCTAGTGACATCTTGAGATAGAAACCTGTCTTTTCTGTCAGCAAATCGTGTAGTAGCTCAGGATCTCTAAGCTCTTATGCTTGAATGTATCTGCCTCTAAGTCACGTGTGGGAAGAGCAGAGTGTGAGCAGCATGACTTTGTATATATTGTTGTTTTTGGTACATAAAACCAAGTTCTCTCCTGTCAAGAAGATCTCTTAAAGTTTCCAGAGAGTTTAGATATTTTGTACAGATGTTGCCGAGAGTTAACTTTAGCTGTATTTCTTAACTTAGCATTTCTGTGTTTAACTTTAAAGGTTAATTTTATCTTCCTTCAATTTCGTGAATTATTTTATATTTAAGGGTTCACCTTATTTTCTTGTAGATTACAAGGGATGTATGTCTCACAATGGATTGGTAAGAGAAAATTATTAATAGTTTTCCCACTCTTCTCTTACAAATTCAACATTACACATTAATAATAAATATTTAGCTTTGTTTTGTGATTATGTGTTGCTTGTCATTTGACTGTTTTTTTTAAATAAAGATTATTGAGCTGTACATTCTGTTTATTGGTTCTTTCTAAATTGGCAAACACAGATCCACACTCTGTAATGTGACAATCTTCGAACCTCCAGTTAGTCGGCCCTAAATGATTGCTTTGTGGGAAATCCATGCACGGGAATATATCACACAAGTACCCGAATTTTCAAAGCTAAGATTCATCTGAATAGAAGCTTAAGTTAAATAATATTAAAATGGTACTCTTTCTTGTTTCTTTTCTAACAACTCAGTTCGTGAATGTAAATAGTGTCTCTATATTTTTTTCTATTAGATATGCATTAAATTATCAATATAATTATTTTTGTGATTTGACCGAATACTCATTGATTATATTTAGGATTCAAAAAACAGTATTGAAAAGTTTTACTTATCATAAGACATTAATGCTGTTTTCTTTAAAGCAATTCATGCTTACTATATTATTTCATATTTAAGCAGTTTAACCGTTAACTTTGTCTCTGAACTGTAGTGTAACTTTTATTTATTTCATCCAGCCGAAATGTTATTTGTCCATGACATTAATAACCTTTAAGCTAGCATCTCGAAGGTTTGCATTCGCACTCGTGTAGCATAACACAACATCTCATAAGAACAACAAGTGACCTTTGGTCATTCAAAGTTGTCCTTGTACACACATCCTTGATAAAAAGTAAAAACATAAACCCACCTTTTATTTTTTAAGAAATTATAGATTGTCATTTTAAAGTATTCCAACATGTCAGCCATGTCATTTGATAAGCTAGTCATCATTCTGTTAGTGATTTATGCAAAGAGATAATTACATCTTTTGAATTATAATTGATATATATAAATGCACCTATAACTTATTTTACCTTTGTTACTAGCTACAGGCCACTTCCTCAATGACTTCATTTAGCCATCACAATGCCAAGACCCTTTTTTTTCGGTTATAATGTTGAGTGGGTTCCCATATATATATATGTATAAATGTGTGAATCAAATAATGATAACGCAAAAGCATTTACTGCACTTACCAAGGCGCCGACAGTTTTCATGGGCTTCTAGGAAGAACTGATGTATGCACAACCTCTCTCAGTTAATCTCCCCTACCCCAAATGCTTTCTACAGGTCCCCTTTTTTGGCTTGGACTCCGGGAAAACATCTGCGGCCTCCCTGTCCTATTGGTGGACTTAGCGTTTACTATTATTGAAGATCACTAGCCAAATATATGTTCAAACAACCAGTTGATCCAAATCATCCTGTATTAGTATCTCAACCTCTTCTATGCAGCTAAAGTTGCCCAAAAGTTTAATTTCGTCTGTAAACTAATTCTCTAAGTGTGTCGATATATATAAATCATGTAGAATGTGGGAGAGTAGCATAGAAACTATGATCAAAGGCTAGGCATTTACCAGTGATTTTAAACACTTCTGATTGATTAAAACATAAGGAAGTATATAATGTTTATGATTAAGCCTTTCCAACACTATGCAAACAAATACTTGCCATCGCTATCACTACAAACCTGTTATAAAATTTCTATGTTCATAAATCAGAAACACTTGAAATACCAATATATATACATATATATGGTAAAAAAATTAAAGCAACAAATACGATGTTAGCAAAGTTAAAGCCTTGTTCTGTTTAACACTCTTTGTGAACGTAAGTATGTTTTAACTTTATCTTTAGTTAGTGGTGTAGTGCTAAATAAAGAAGTGGCGGAACGTGAAATCTGCTGCACAACCGTGTAAGGTGGGATGTGTTTGAAACAGTGGTTGTACGGTGATTCAGCTAAAAAAATAAAAAAATGCAGGTACTCTGTGTCCACGTTTTCCTACTCCACTACACCTCTACCTTTAGTATAATGTAAGATTAGAGAAAATAAAATTAGTGTAAACTCAAGCAAAACAATACTTAATTACTGATTAGTTTTAACTTAGTCGAATACTTAAGACCTCTTATGATTAATTAATATTCATATTTTTTAACAGCGGTTAGAGTGTAATTAAATATCTTATTGGCAAGTCCTCTGGGAGGTCAGTGATAAACTTACGGACTTACAATACTAAAATTCATGGTTCGATTTCTCGCGATGGACAGAGCACAGATAGCTCATTGTGTAGCTTAGCATTAAAAACAAACAAACTTATTGGCAAGCTACTATAATTTGCAAACTTAAAACCAAATGTGATATAAACATTTTGCATGCCGATCCTACCTAGAAAGCTGGATAGCTTAAGTCTTTATTTTTTCGTAAATTACTTAATAAAATAGCGCCTCGTAGTGGTGTAATAAGCAATCTCGCGGTTTGTGTGTGTAAGAATTTAAGTTTTTTGGTGGAAAAAGTTTTTCGTTTCTTGAGAACAGGTTAAAGAGAAATTAATTACTCAATAACAAATATATTTTTCTCGTGTTAAGAATACAATGTTGTCTGTGAATCATATCAAATATAGCAATGTTTATTACAAAAGAATAAAGTTATAGAATATTCTTAAGTTTTATCGTTAGGCCTAGTTGTTATTGCTATGTCTAGGTAATATTAGTACTAGTAGTACACTAATAGTAATAGGTTATGTGGTACTAAATTTAGTAAATTTTAGATTGAAATAAGCATAACATACGGACAAATAAATCACTTTTCTTTACCTTGTCGATCCTTCACTGATCGTGTAAGTTGTACTACAACTCTCAAGTTGTAAACAAACTTCATTAACTTAAGTCTTAAGAATACTAAACAGTAAGATCAACCCCTTTCCTACTTAAAATAAGAGATTTTAACGTATCCTTCTCTATAAATATAAGATAACCCACCCCCAAATCATCCTGGTAGAACAGCTCAAAAACTACTTCATTAAGTCTAACCTTTTTTGCTTGTAGATATGGAGAATAAAACTACTCAATATTCCAAGTTTATATAGATAGAATTTAGAATTACCTTTTCTGACTTTGTTAAACTTTACTACTAGAAATAACCTTGATGATTTGAGTGACTTCCACCACTATGCCATAATACTTTTTTCAGTCATGTTATTGAATTGGTTGCATTAACTTGGACTTACTGTAATTTAAATAAAGGTCACTCAGCCAATTATTTGCTGATTGATCCAAGTCACTCTGCAGTACTTTGTCATCCACAGTACAATTAGAAATACCCAAAGTTTAATGTCATCATCAAACTTTACTATTTATGCTTGTATAACTATAAGTATCTTTAATAAGAAAAGCAAAAGCACAAACACTAACCTCTAGGTACACAAATAGTTCCAGTGGAATCCATTAATTATAACCTTTTGCTTTGTGTGATCCAACCATCATGTAATCCATTTAAACAGTTTTTATTTTTCCCCAATAGAGCTGTTTGATTGACTTGATTAATAATGTAATGCATTATCTATCAAATTAAGATTAAGTTTTCTTGATTATTCAAACTATTCAAGTAATAGAAATATTTTAATATGATTTTTTATTTTCTATTCAAGGTTGTTTAGCTAAATTAACTAATCTCATGCCTTACAAAAATAATTTATCAAACATAAGCATTTCGATTAATTATTTGTCATTATTCCAACTATTCAAATGTCATGTGATGATAAATAACTAGTTGAATATAATTGATTAATGAGTTTGCCAATTAATTGATTAGTAAATTCCATTAGTTGCACAGTTCTTTTTTTCCCCATTACCTGCCTCAGCAGATGTGGTTTTCTTAGCTAATTGTCTGTATGGGGCCTTATCAGAAGCTGTTTGAAAATCTAAGCACACCAAGTACATTCCCCCCTACCACTGTCCAGATAAGTTCTTAAAAAAATCAACAGAATCAACCTCGGGGGAAAAAATGATCCTGGTCCTGGTGCTTTTATTGATTATTAATCTCTCAATTTTATACTTATCACCAAAGGACTAATAGTTACATGATTCAGGTCAATTCCAATACTTCCTGTAGAAAAACTGCTGACATATTCTCTTGTAAAAATAGAAGAGAAAACATCAAAAAGTTCAGCCATTTCCTTGTTTCAACAAAAACCATACAATGAGCAACCTGTAAGGGGTCAATTTCCATTTTAACATTTTGCTTATTTAAATCTACTTAAATTCTTGCTGCTCAAACATTATCCTCTAGTTATTTCTCGTAAATCCTTCTTAATATCTTTTATAACCAAATCCCAATCTTTCCTACAGTTTAGTAAATTTTCCAGTTTAAATTTATAAACTTATGACAAGTATTCTTGATTTTTTTTGTCTATAGTCACATGCAATATGAATAAGAATTAGTTAACACTTTTCAATTTTCCCAGATATATCGAACAACATTTTTAAATTCATTATCCCAATTCATAAATGATTATAAGCTTCCCATAACATGATGCTGTCACCATTGTGCTTGATAGTTGGGATGGTGTAGACTGGGTGATGTGCTGTGTTGGGTGATTAATCTTGTCTTATGGCCTTAAAATTGATGTTCTGGAGTTAAAATTTTATTTCTTTTTATCTTGACATTCAACAAAATATCAAACCTTATTATACAATGATCCATTTCCCAAATGCTATCCCACTTCAACTATTGTAACCATATCTTCATATAATTAGTGTATAACATCAATGAAAAACTAGTTCCTTTGAGATTGACTTTGTAGCCATTTGATGTAGAAAACCATAGAGTTACTTAAAGAAATCTCTGTTCCCTCACCATACAAGCCCAATAAGTATGTCTAAGATTAAAGCCTACTCACAATGCTAATCATATATCAGTAATTCCCATTATCTAGTAGTCTTTCATTTCATTTAGCTAAGTTAGAATGATAAATCATTGTATCTATTATAAAATGATTGTTGCTGAGAACTTAATACATTAGTAAATCTAAATTAGCAATTGATAGGTGTAACTAAAGTCCAAAAACTAACCCTATAAGTATAAGTAGTGTGAATGTGTAGGTGCACACGCTATTTAGGGCTAAACAGAGATGTTGTATGCCTTGTGGCTGCAATACTAGAAATTAATATCAGTTTTGATTAATGGAGGATTTTATTGTTATATTTATCTACAGTTTTGTAATAAACAAACAATATGAAACTGAAAGTGATGTATGAATGTGTTTAAACTAGTTTCTGTAATTTTAAGTCATCTGCTAGTTTGCCCTCTTCACAGTGCATTTTTTGTTACTAACTCTTTATCTAAATTTGATATATAAAGTGTGGAATAGCTTATTTTTAGTTTATATATACAATTACTGGGTGGGTGGATAGGTAGATTGATAATAAAGAATAAAAACTACTAACTTCAGTGGGGTAGAATTTATAGGATGTGGTAAGTGCCAAGATTTTGATATGTCTTTGAAAATTGTGGACTTGATTATGACTTTTAGAAGGCTCAGGAAATACAATGACATTATTAGATTGGGAAAAATCAAATTAGAGCAGAAATAAAGAAATTGTGCTGGGTTTACAAGGGTGTACAATAGTGAAAAGGATGGCACCTTAAAAGCAGGTTCAATTAGCATTCAGGTACCAGTTTCTAATAGATTTGAACCATTAGTTTTTTGCGATGCAGAACAAGATGATCAATAGCTTTACTTAGTCATTAGTTTAGTACTTTAAGTACACTGATAGTTATTTGTAGTGGTGAGCATAGAAAGATTAGGACTAAAATTTGCTTTCCAAGTGCTAGAGTGCAAAACATAGTGTGTGTTGACAGTTTACTTGCTGGTATCTTGGAGCATACTCTTTTCCAAAACATACTTATCTCTGCTACAACTACAGCTATTACTTGACTACCAGGGTTTCTTCTTTTGCCCATCAAAGCATTGGTCTGATTTTTTTCCTGCCTGCTTCAGTATTTTTATACACCACTTACTTGCCCTTGGCAATATTTGTCTTGTGACACTTTCCATGTCAATGTGTCCTCTATTCTGGTACTGTATACAAGCATCTCATTCCGACCCTCAAATAATACATCTGCTCCTCGAAATTAGGAATTCTAAGGTGGAGTGTGAAGTTAACCTGAATAGATTAATGTCTCCTTGCAACTCTAATGCGTTATTCTCCTAACACTAAACTTTGTTGAAAGACTCTCAGGCTAATGATGTCCAATGTTTACTATTAAACATAGTGAGACTTTGTATTTTATATTGCAATAAGAGGCATATTGTATACTCTTATTTAAAGTTGGCAAACAATTTAGTTTATCTTTATGAATCATAAGGTAGGCTCATTTCTAAAAATTAAAGATAAGGCATTACTGATTTTGTAGATAATACAGTATTTTGCTATAACGTATAAAGCTTTCATTTAATGTTCCTGTTATTACTTGTGATTTTAATTTTGTATAAACTATTTAAAATAGGAATTTGCTGAAGATGGAATGTGTGTTTGTATTCCAAAAGGTTAATTAAGTATGTTATTTGGGGAAGGGAGTAGCCAGCACTAAAGATACAGAGTTAGTGGGATCTAAAAAAATGTGAACTTTCTACATACAGAAGTTAAGTGATTCACTTTAGCCTTAATGACACTTGAAGAATGAAAGTATTCAAAACTTAAAGAGTGCAAGCATAATAAGGAGTTTAGTTTAATGAAATGTTTACTAATAAATGTTTTATAATATTGGGGTGTTGTTGGACCCTTTCCACCATCCAGCTATGCATGCCTCTGTTACTTCTGTAGTTGTATTTTTTATCATTAGATTACCTTTCCTCTCTAATGAATCTCTCATGCTTATTAAATACTGACCTTAAGCCTAATATATGACTGTAACTATAATTAACTAGATATTTTAACATCTTTGTGTAAATATAATTAGCTAGATATTTTAATATCTTTGTGTAAATATAATTAGCTAGATATTTTAACATCTTTGTGTAGTTTAAAACTCCTTTGAAGTTTTGTTGGATAATTTTATAGATAGGAATGGATTATATATATAGGTTGAGCAAGTTTCTTTATTGGGTGATCTTAAGAGTGGAAATGGCCTTCTGTCATCTAGTCCTTTCTTATACTCAGTTTTTAACAGGCTTTGTTATTCAAATCATTTCAATAAATATGAGTTTCCAAACAAAAATCGTGTCTGATCACATTGGTTTGATATCTACTTTTATATCATAATCTCAGTTATAACAATAATGAGTCAATAATATATTTATCATCAGTATCTAAAACCTTATTTTTTGCATGAGAGAAATATTAGTCGTGTGACAAGTGAGAAAGATGTGGTGTGATGACTGATAAAAATTTCAAGCCTCTGATAGGATTTCTTGAAGAGGTGAAAAGAGCAAATAAGTGTTTTAGTAGTTGTGGAAGGATAAGGTTGGGGATGAAATCCTATATATTTGAGGAAATAATATGATGGCCAAGGTTCAGGATGATTATCAGGCAAAATGTTTTCTTCTATCAAATTTACTAACTTGTAGAATGACTTGCCAAATGATGTAATGTGTGTGTGTGTGTGTATGTGTGTGTTGGTTGGAGCAGAGCACTAGTGATATAAAAAGTATGCAATTTTTCTATGTAGCATAAATAATGTGACTTGAAAATTAGTATTAATTGGAGAAAATATAAAAATTCAGTAAAGTGAAACACGTAGATCTTTTATTTTTAGGTTGTTACAAACCTAGTATTTATATCTATTCTTTTTAAGTTATAGAAAATAATTTGTTCATTGGAATATATGTTAGTGCCATATTTTTAAAGGAAGTTAATGACAATAAACACAGAGTTCCTTTACCATAATTAATTATACTTGTCATAAAGTATTAGTATTAGGCCTTTTATATTTTTTTAATGTTATATTCTTTATTCAGTATCATGGGATTTTCTGAAGAAGGAGCGTGTATAATAATACTACAACCGGACTGTATGTATAATAGTAATATATTATGACAAGTATAGTTAATTAACATCATGCTTAGCCAGCTTAGAAAAGGTGTGCAAAACATAATATTTTCTATATTATAGTTGAAAAAAATTAGAATATATTGTATTTGATTAAATGAAAATATTGATCATGTCAAAAATTCTTTAGCATGCATGTTTATGTCTGTGCAATTTTTATACCTCAAAGGATCGGCTTTTGCATATAGATCTGAGTATGGGGATCTGCGAGATTTTGATTTGTTTTTGAAGGGGGTTCTTGAGAAAAAAAGTATTCAAAGTTGAGAATGAAGAACATTTAGAGACTATTAGTCATTTCCAACACCTTGAAAGATATCTGCAACCTTTAATATTTCAACTAAGAAACACATTGTTATTATTCAATAAAGAAGAACTTGATATCCACTGATAAAAGTTTTTCAAATTAATTAGATATGTGTTAGATGTAGCATGTTCATACTTTACTTTTCTTACAGGACTACTGTTAAAAGTGTAGTCGTTCCAAAATGAGCTTCAGTGACACTACCTCGAATGATGCATCATCAGTTGCACAGTTTAAATCATTTGTCTCAGAAGCTGAGTTAGAGGAGAGGAGGCGTGTTCGACAAGAGGAATGGGAGAAAGTGAGAAGACCTGATCAACCATTAGGTAGGAATAAAGATATATTGTGTGTCAGTAAAGATCATTTTAAAGAGGTAAAAAAATTAGTGATAAATCATGTATATATATATATCACGCACACACACACCCGGATATTAAAAACTATCCGTAGTATTTTTATTGTTGATCTTAAAAGTAATTGTATAAGCAAAGTATTTTCCACGAGTGTATTTCTAAGATGGCATTCACGTTCTTTGTGTTTTTCACAAAATCAGTTCGATGTTTAGGCTTAAAAAACCTAAAAGCACTTGTTTTTAGCATCGTGTAACTTCTTGTACCTTTTTTTTTTAATGACAAATGTGTGAAAAGCTGCTTTAGATTATTGGCTTGTTAATGGTTATACGTGATGTATGTGTAACTGAGGGAAAGTATCTGTAATATAGAGAGTTTTGTTTTGACATATTACTGTGTAGTAGTTGTAATTCATCTAGTGATGCTCCCTCTTGTATTTTTAATCAACATATTGTTTCAACTTGTTGACTTTTTTCTTTACAGCAAATCTGTGTTTCAGTTATCTTTTTGAATTGTGATAAGCTCTGTCCTTTTTTTTTTTAAATGATCCATCACTATTGTTGAATATTTAAATACCCAAAACATTTTTGGTGTATAAGATGATAAAATATGCATTATATTTTCAGTATTTTTGTGATGTTTTTTGTAAAACTGCCTTTCACTCCATTACTTAACTAAATCTGACTTGGTCATCAACAACAGACTGAAAGCTTACAGCTAAAAATTGTAAAAACTTGAAACTTAGTGGAAGAAAAGAATACAGGAAGTGTTTTCTTGTACAATCATTATATGGTTACTATGAGGACTTCTCTTTTTAATTAGTCCAATTAATTAATTTTAGTCCAAGCAGATTCATTAAAGTTATTCTGATTATAATTTTATGAAAAGTAAGTTCAGCTAAGCAAGTAAGCTGGTAGCAAAATATATAAACCCGACTTCAAACAAATGTGATATTTTAACACAACACCTAACAGATACAAACCTTTGTATAAGACAAACAGTTTGTGCACTATGGCTCAAAGCAGTGGAAGAGACAGCTAATGCTTCCATTTATATCATATGTTTTTTTTTGTACGTCCAGCATTTCATACATCCAAAAGTTCTGAAATAAATCTAAAACTTTAAGTGGAAAGATTATAAATAGGCTAAACTATTTTTATTATGGCTTGTAGTTAAAACTGTTTATGGTATAAAAGACACTGGCCTCATTTGCATCGTTAAGGTGGTAAAATTGCAAAAACTTCCAAACTTGGACCATTTGTTCAATTGCATATCCTTTGAAGTTCAATCTTTGGAGGATCCATTTGAGTTCCTCTAAAAAATTTCATTGAAATTGATTCAGCCGGTTCATGTATTTTTCAACCAACCTTCTCCCTCTGTTGAGCCCTCATTTGCAGCATCTAGGCAGCAGAATTGGTATGGCAGCTGTACTCAAAACATTCATCTGGTTGCTTATCCATTTGGCCTTGATATTTGGGGATTCCACCTTATCAAATTTTAAGCCTCCTGAGAGAGGCCCATCACCCAATCAATTTATAGACATTGAGTACACTTTACTGTAGCCCCCAGTTTTGAAACCCCTGTGCTAGACAACTGCTTTGTATATAAACATAAATTGGTGCTACAGTGTCTTCTACTGCTAGATAACAACAAATACCACTGGCAAATAGAATCAGTAAAATAAGCAGAATTTTATTCAAGTAAAGTTGTGATTGTACTTTTTTGTGGCATTTTCTGGCTATGGGATGATAGTATTTAATTGTAAGGATTAGGGATAGTCAATAGTTGTTGTAAGCACTCTGTACTTTGTACATGTTACAACCTTTTATATTACAAAAAAAACAAGTCATGTTTGTATGAGTGCTAACAAACTTCAAAATGTATTAGTTTCCCAACTTCTAGTAGTTAAGCAAAAGTCAAAACATCAGTGAATAAAGCAGTATTACATAAGGTTAAAGTTATTCTCAGCACAGTCCATACTTAGCTTATGTGTTTCTTCATATTCTGCTTGTCGCTTATCCTTTTGTTCTTGTAATCTGTCAAATAAGGATCGATGATCAAATTCTTCTTCCGGTGCTTCTGTGAGATTTAAAAAAAACAGCTTAGTAAATTCTTTTAGCTATACGAGTCTTTGAGAATTGACAATGCAAAGAAGATGTAGACACTATGTATGTTAAACACTCTTTATACTTACTGATTTGGCAAAGCTTTCTCTTTATGTAGTATTTTAGAAATTTCTATATTGTGTGTATTTCTACAAGCTGCGTAAGCACATGAGATAATTATCAGCTCTCAAGAGTCTCCTCGTTTCTTCATGTAGGTGGTGATAAAAAAATTTTAAAGATACTAAAAAAAACGGTTTTCCAATATAACTTGTAGAAGAACTCCATTAATAGATATAATCAAAATTAATGCTTCAGATTATTACTGCTCTCCAAGCCACATGTGAGAGTAATTGATTAATAAACATGGTAATTAATTAAGTAGTAAATTCCACTAATTGCTCTACTCTAGTTTGCATCACGTTAATACAAGGTGGTCCAAAATTATCTTTCCTATTTTAATAATTAAATAACTAATAAAATACAACTATGATGTTTTCAGCATCTTGTAGCCAACTCGGACAGTTTTTATTGTCATGTTTTTTTTTATCGCTCCAATGAGAAGTGTTACCCTATAAAATGGCAATCATGCAAGAAAAGGCTCAATGCATTGTTTGACTTGCAAAGACCAAGTCAGTGACTGTGGTGCAACATAATTACAGACACCAGTACAGAAAAGAATTATGGGGGTATGTTAAGGATATCGGGTATCGCACACCTGTAGCAATAGATCACATATCTAAAGCCCAGGATAACGAATGTCATTGCCAGTGTAACTGTGAACGTGTTCCAGGGAGCGTGGACTGCAATTGAATATTGGTTAGATGTGCTGAGAGCCACTAATGTTACACACCTAGAAGTCTACTGACATGTCAATAAAAACTGTTTGAGTTGGGCTACAAGGTGTTGAAAACTGTATGATTGTATTTTCTTATTAAGTTAGTTATTAAATTAAAAATAGGAAAGATAATTTTGGACCATCTTGTATATTGCATTCATTGTTTTTAAAGGTTAATATAGGTAACAAACTGATTGCTAACTCTATTAAAACCTGATGATAATTGTCACAGTCAAACAGCTTAGGTTCTTTACTATAACTGCTAGAGATTATACAGTTTCATAGACTTTGGAATTATGTGTTATATTTATTTATCTAAATTAGAGCACTTGATAAGATCAAATTAAAATATATATATTCTGAAGATTTTTTTTGTATGAGCCTCACCCCATTTTTTCACAGAAAATCTTATTCGTGGTTTGGATGATGATGAAGTAGCTTTTCTTGACTTGGTTGATAAAACCAAAATGGAGATGGAATCCAAGATATCAGAAGAAGATAAAAGAGAAATTGAAGAGTATCGGATATCCTTTTTTTTCAACTGCCTTGTTACGATACAATTAACCTTTTCTGAACTTTAAAATCAAAAGTTTCAGCTGACTATGACAAATTGCCACTAAATACTTGTTTCTGATACAGTACCATAACTCTTCTCACTTAATAGCTTTCTTTGATCTGGGTTTCCTTCTATATATGCAAATTTTGCTTGCCAATAGCCTTGAAGCTCCCATCTAACATCACATGTTATGCTATGTTGTAACTTTCTACCTGACTCTCAATACTGTAGAGCACAATCATCACTTATCAATTTGGTATTCAGTAGTGCAGGTGTGCAATTAATTCCTCTCACCTTACAACTTTATTTTCCTGTTGTCATTATTTTGTGGACATCTTTTCTTTATTCCACATTATGAACTCACGATTTAATGTCATTACTACTGATCCTGTTAAATTTAACACTGCTGTGGCATTGGGCTTTACTCTTTCTGTCAAGGAGCTTTTGGCCTTAGTGCATTGAGAGTTGGAATCTTACATGTGGTCTGTGGCCTCTACTGAACTGAGGTCTGATCTTCCTTTTACATCCTTCCCAGTCTACTCCTGTGAATCTCCCTCGTTCTTCCTAGATATGGTATCTCAGGTTTGTTACCTTTTGTCTCTTTCCCCTGTTTCCTATGATTCTTTCCCATCTCTTTTGCATTCTGGCCCAGCTTATGATTATTGTGTCCACCCCCCCTCAAATATTCACGTTCATGCTGATCAGTTCCTTTCCCACCTTCGTGCAGGTGCCAGCATGCCTTGTCCCCCCCAAGTTTGGTGGACATGCTTGCTTTAACCTACTATAAGTCTGAGTTTCTTTTCCTTGACTCTCAGCCTCCGGAATCCCTTATTCAGACATGGGGTATCGATCCTTTCTCTTCCATCTATTTCTTCTCTGCCCAATTCTTATGTCTTCACCTCATCCTTACGACTCTCCTACATTATGTTTCCTCTATTTTTCTCCTTTCTGAAGCTATCCATTGTTCCCATGAGGGTTGGTCGATGGATATGTGTTTCTTTCTTTTCTCCACATTGGTGTGATTATCTTCTTTGATTTGTCACTCCATACATGCTTTCTTTGTTATTGGGACCTACTAGGCAACGATGCACCTCTGAATTGTTTGTGTTTACCTGCTTCTTATCTATGTGACCTTTGTCTGGCTCTTTTTCTTCTTTGGAGATGTACCTGATTTTTTAGAGTCTTGTGTGGAAGCAGCTTGCCAACATTCCTCTATTTCATCTCTTGTTTCCCGACTTTCGCAGTTCTCTCCTGCTCCTATGCTTGTTTCTCCAGCTTTTTGTCCTGTCACTATCTCACCCTCCTGTGTTTTGTCTTCTAATCTTCAGATCTCCCATCATCACCTTTTAAGATGCCAGTATTGTGAGTGACTAATCCTTAGTTGTCCAGCATGGTTGTCCTGTGGCAACCTTTTGGTTGTTACACTGTTTTAACACAGTGTGAAGACATTCTATATTGAAAATCAAGCCTTATTTTATCACAGACTTCTTTTATTAAAGTGTTTTATTATAGTCTTAAAAAAAAAAATCTATCTTTATTTTAACAGAGTGTGAGGATAGCATTTTAAATACTTTAAAGCAGTCTCTGTTACAAATTCAATCATATATTAGCATAGTTTAATCTATTTGTATTAAAATTCCATGTTTAATTTTAGTTATTTACACCTAAGGCCCCAGCATTATGAGTTAAACCGAACTACATTTAAAAAAACATATAATAACATCTTTTTTATATTAACACTTTTCAGCATGGGCTCAGTTCCTGGGACTGACCTTGTAACCATTTTGTGCTTGTTATAGTTTCATGCTATAACTTTTAAATTAGTAAGCATATGTTAACGAAATTTGGCAGATTATCAGTAAACATTACAATGCTTTCATACACAAAATATCACATTTTTAAAATTAAGTCTTAAGGTTTGTTAAGCAATGTTTTTCTCATGACTTTTTTTCTTTTCGCATGTTGCCTATCCATCACGCAAAGTAATTTTCATTTTAAGATTAAAAATACTTTTATGCATCAGAAAATTTTCAAATTTCACATGCAAAATCTTTATAATGTCCAGATAGTTATCGAGCGTTTCTTAAGAAAAAACTTTATATCTTATATGTTATTTTCACTAACAAACCTCTGTATGGGTTTGGTAGTTTTAACT
>NW_013670207.1:49806-56763 GCF_000517525.1 Limulus polyphemus
CTATCCATCACGCAAAGTAATTTTCATTTTAAGATTAAAAATACTTTTATGCATCAGAAAATTTTCAAATTTCACATGCAAAATCTTTATAATGTCCAGACAGTTATCGAGTGTTTCTTAAGAAAAAAACTATTTTATTTGTTATTTCCACTAACGAATCTTTGTACAGGTTCGGTAGATTTGACCGATCTTGTAACCAGCATAAAAAATTAGGAAATAAATATAAATTATGCCTCTTTCGTTCTAGAATGACAACAAATTATAACACTAAAACATAAATAATGTACAATACTAAAATTTGAATTATAATCTACAGTTTGATGCCAGACTTATTGACATAAATTCATGAAATAGTTGTTCAATAAAATTTTGAATATGAGTCAACAAACGCGATGACATGGCATTTGACTCCTGACCCGTCTGGAGAGGGTTAATACATTGAGTACTATTCACAGTTTTAAAAATGTTTGTGAAACAACTTCAGTTTGTTGTGGTTTATTTTATAAAGGTTTTCTTAAGACATTTTAAATTTTTTTAAATAAAATAATTATCTTTAACATATCTTCACGAAGCTGTAGCCACATTGTCAGGAGAGTCTTCTATTCCTAAACTTCTTGAGCCTCAACGTAAAAAAACTGCCACACTGTGCCAAGGCCAGTCTTCAAGCAAAAAATCACAACTATCTCTCTTATCCACAGCAATTAAAAGAAAAAGGTGAGTGAGATGACCAATGATTTGTCATAAAAAGTAAACCATGAAGTATCTTCATCATCTGATGAATAATTTTCTTTTTCATAATATGGAATAATTAAATTTAGTGCAAGATACCATTGACCTTTTTGTAGCCTTAAAATGATACCATAAAGCTTTTCGAGAAGGAATGATTTTGCTCCGAAAGGATCTCCAGAAAAAAAATTATTACTTGAGGAATAGCTTGTTACAAACTCAATTGGTGTGTATTAATATCTTCTTTTTTTTTTTGTAAGTACTCTATATTTGGAAAGTTTACGTATATAAATTGTTTGCAAAACAAAAAAAAGAATAAATCAAGCTTCGCAAATAAAATAGCATAATGTATAAAAAAAGGAAAAAAATTTATTCTTTGCTGACCTGTTTCTTCCTCGGCAAAATGCCTAATAAAAGCTACAGTTAGAACTATTATTTTGTATATTGCTTGTTTAATTTCAGAAGTTTAATAAGTGGTATCTTACAGTAAATTAACTTTATATGGAGTTTTAAAATATTTTTTTCAAGCTCTTGTTTATTTCATTAAATGTTCTTTAATTATGATATAGAAAAATCTTGTATTTGTTTAGTTCTGAGCCTGGTCTGCAAGAAGAGAAGAAACAGAAAATGAATAAAATCAACTCTGGTAGGCTTATAATTTCTGTGTTTAATAAACTATTGCTAGTGATTTTTGGTTGGTGTGACAAAAAATTAAACTTTGCATTAATAGAAAATTTATTAAATTATTTAAATGAGTTTTTGTTTCGTTCTCCAGTAGATAATGTTATTTGGTGTCATTCAGTTTAATATTCAAATACCAATAGGAAGAATATTGTAATTAAAACGTTTTCTAATCTTCCATGACATATTTTATTATAAGTTCAGTTTCATGCATATTGTTGAAGTTTAAAGGAACACGTTAACAAACACGTAGAAATTTGGTCATATAACTGAACTAGATTTACGTGGAGATGTTTTCATTTTTTTTATTTTAGGTAATCAATCTGAATTACCAGACCCTTCAACGAGTAACAACAATAGCAACCAGGCATCTCAAGACAGACTTGAAACTGACAAAAGTGGAATAGACTCCAATTTTGAAGGGGTGCGAAATAAGGCATCAGGTTTAATGTGTATTGGTGTCCTTCCGGGTGTTGGAGTGTATTCTGATAGCAGTGACTCTGAGGACTCTTCCAGTAGCGATACTGAAGATGGCTTAGACCTATTGGCTCCTAACCTGTTAGGTCGAGCCAAGCTTAAAATCTGCGGAAACACAGTTAAAGCTGTACCTTAACTTTGAACCTTTAGCAGATATCTTGTTCAATTTCTGGATTCTTTCTCTGCTTCTCCTGCAAACTGTAGACAAGCATTTCATTCCCTCAGTTGTTGTCTTTCCAGAGAGTATGTAATCATAATAATGTTGAAAAGAACTTCGACACAGATGCTTGGTAGAATTGTGACATTCCATTAATGTGTGAATGTAAACTTGATGTAAGTTAAGTCTACATTTATTTTCGGAATTTAAAATCAAGGTCTTGGGGAGCACCCACATAGAAACATTTTATTTATTTTACCATGTATTGTTGCTCCTTTTAAATGAGCATTCAGAACCACCTTATTTAACTCTTCAATAAGATTATTCATATTGTAAAAGTTTTAGTTGTGAATGAAATTTTTAGTTTTGGTTTTGGAATGAACGTAAGTCACTAAGTCACGTAGGTGCTTCTCATGTAATCCAAACACAATATTTTTTGAAATATTTGAAAAGAAAAAAACAAATCAATAATAATTCACAAGTTTAATCAAAACGTGAGATAATTGCTCTTAATTAAGCAATATTTACCGCAGAACTGATAACAGTATTTTGAGATGCATCAATTCCTGGAAATACAACTCTGTTCTCAAATACAGTTTGAATTAGTTTGTCTGTTATTTTTCTCATTTCTAACGTTTTTAAGGTTACATAACGTGTTATGCAAGGTGAAACTTTACAATATGAACTTTGGATCATTTCTGTAATGTACACGATAAAGATAAACTTAGAAACAGACATGATTAAAGCAGCATATTATTCAAAATGTTAAATGAGTTTATGACATTTTAAAATAATTCATTAGCAAAAAAGCGTTATATCGCCTACTGTCACGTTCTATGTAGACCTTTTCTAACCTTATAAACATGATTTACAGATATTTGTCAGCCTGAATGAATGGACAAATAAGACATAATAAGTTATTCATGGAAACAACGAAGGAACTACTAATCATACCATTACTATATCTGTTGTATCCCAGCTGGCCTGATGAGCCTTGTTATTCAGTGAAAGGCTTCGTTAGCACTGGATATGACAAATGTATTGTGTTTGACATATTATAACGTATTCTCCTTTGCTTTTGCTCATGGGTTCTTATAAATACTTTAATTGTGAAGAACTCCTTTTAAAATAATCTTTGTAAATATGTAATGGGTGTGTTGAAAGGATGTTTAAACAAAATCATTAATTTTTAAGTGACTGTAATCCTGGTTTAAAAAAATCAGTAAAATCCATTCAACTGTTTTTTTGTTTATTCTTGAGTGTTATTATCATGCTAGTTTGTTATTGACTACAGTGATTGAATTAACAGTTGACACCATATGGTACATTTGCGGAAGATTGTGAATGGCAAAACAAACAAGTTAACATTTAACATTTTTAGTTAAATATATCTATATTCAGTTAAGTGTGTCACAAACTTGAATTTTAACCTATGGATAAATAAATTGATAGGCTAATACTTTGAAATGATTTCTGAACCTATGCATAGATATTTGTATGAATGCTTAATAAAAAAAAGCCTTTTCTCACTGAAAATGGTTACTCAGTATTTCACTTTGCAACTCCTTAAAGGGTTATTAAACTACTGCTCTGAGAGGTAGGCTCATTACAACTGATAGGTAATAAAAATTGAAAACAACAACAATACATTCAAACAACACGTACAATACAGAAGGCTTAAAAGTTGGTTCATAAATGATATCCAGATAGTTGAGAATGTTATATTAAAACAATTTTGGAGCCTTACCATGTTGCCATATCTGGTCATTCTCTATCTGACAGTCGTGCATCGTTACAACAGACCTGCAATATAGTTTCTTTTGCACAAGGCTTTATTGCAATGCTATCGTGTCCAAAACATATCCTTCCTCCCTTCAGGCTTTCCATAATCCATGTAGTGTACAAGGACAACTCCTAGCACACATTTAAACAGTATGCACTTTAGAATAGTATGAATACCTATTCTCCATCTGCATGAGGTATACGATGGTAGATCATAATAAGCTTTATCTTGGTGAAATAATACCTTGTTGGCCCTATTTCTGTACAAAGCCACAATTTCTGTGTGGTACAGGGTTCAGAAATTTGGCATGATAGTAAGCAGAGTTCTTGTATCCAATCTCCCAATCCCTTATTTGCCCCTGGCACACTAACTAGGGATGTTCATGAATCTCTTTGAAAACATTTTCACCCATTGATAAATAGAAAATAGCACAAGGCATGCGAGTGCCACCACAGACTGCTGTTTTACCAGGCTAGGTTATCTATAGTTCTTCTTTTCCTGGATATGCCATGGAAGCAACTTTTCCAGATGGATAACCTTCTTGATTATGTTGTTTCCTGGGGCATGTGGACAGCTTTTGGCACTGACCTTTGTGTTTGTGTACTCTCACTTGTTAAAAGTAGAGGTTTACAGCAGCTGGGATTCGACTTCTTTCAGGTCTCTGTATGGGTGGCTTTAACTGTACATGTTGATCCATGTTCTTTTGTTTTCCAATGCCATTAGTACAAGCATTGCTTCATGTTGGATGGGATGTTGTCCCATTTCATTTCAGGAGGGCCTGAAACCATCCTGATACTTTTTAGTAGACTGTAAACTTTTCAGAAGGGAAATGTTCAATAGAAGATGTAATAGATATTTACGGCAAAAAAGACTCAGGAGATAGAATATATATATATATGTATTAAAAATGTGTAAGAGCGAGGCAGAAATGAGACAATGTATTACATGGATGGAGAGAAGGAACTCTTTTGCTATGGCTCGGTCGGTATGACCGAATTCGTAACCATCAGAGTTAATTTCCGTACTATACCTTGTAACAGTATACATCTGTTTATTTTTAATATTTTATTGTTTTATTGCCCTTTAAATCGTGTCTAACTAATAATCCCACTACACAAGTTGTAAGGCACTCGGCAAACTTGCAGCTCACGTTACCGTATCAATTTACATATCGAATTATGTAACGCATAAGCTGCTCGTGAAGATTTTTTTTACTATCATTTTTCCTTATTTTAGGTAATCTAACGTAGTAAGTTTCTAATTTTTACATTTCTGTTTTATAATAAAGAATAAACATGAAAAACAAGACATATAATACTCAGCTTCAAGAATTTAACAAACCATCCTGCTTCCTCTTTTTTTTCCCGCCACTTCAAACACTGAGCACAAGGGATATTCCCGTCTTGGAAGTTCTAATTCTCTGATCTTAACACATCTTTATGATACGAGTGTGTGAATATTTTGCGTCGGGAAAGATTGCTTTCCCCAAAGCAATCAATTTTCAATGGCATCACACTACCTAGACGATTCCAAAGATTGTAAAAATGTAGTTCTGTTCCACTACGACTTTATATGGATGTGTTTTACAGGCAACTTCCTTATTTTCATGTTTAAATCGTTCTAATATAACTAAGACCATACGTTACGATCCAGCTAGCTTCGTGGGCTCTGGTTGTGAGCATAAGGTTTTGACGTCAACCGCTTGCAATAAGAGAGGTCTAGTTGAAATGCTGTTATACTCATCTTATTGGAAAATCCCACTCGGGCCAAAAAAGAAAATGATTTAAATTATTATCAGCCTCATTATGATGTAATATCACCGCTAGATGTAGTTGAATACTATCAAAGTTGGAAATAATCCCAACACTGCAGTTTATGGATAATGTTATAAAGCACCTAGTGAGAGATACAAGAACTAAAGCACATAAGCATTACTTACAAGTTTATACAAATACACGAGGTGAGAAATGTAAATTCGATTTATGTAGTTTGAAATCTATTTTATATAAACTAAAAATGATTCAATTGTGTTGTGGAATAAAATGTACAAAGGCTAGGCCTAATTCATTAGCATTGATAAGGAGTAATTTTCTTAAATTTACTATACGAAGAATGGTGGCGCTAAGCTTATGGCGAAGGTATCTTCAGGATATGATAAATAACCACGTTTATTATATCAGTGTTATTTTTTTCATATTACTCCATAGTTGTCTTTGTGTCAGCGGCAAATTACCGCTGACAACTTACTCTCCTATGGCTAGTGATTTTAATTATTATTTAGTTTGTTTTTAGAACTTAGACTAAAGGGAAGGCATTTAATCACCGCCAACTCTTGGCCACTCTTATGTAACGGAGTAGTTGGATTTAACATTCATCCATGCCACAAAGACGGAGCTTTGAGTGTGTGTGTGTAGCAACGGAATGCGAACAAGTAACCTTTAACTCCAAAGCCTGTGCACTCTTAACTACTAGGTCACGACCGGCCCTAATTTTAGTAATACACAATTTTTTCAACTGATCAACTGTGCTTGTTACTTAAACAGGATATCGTTAATTACTAAAACAAAGTATAGTTATGCAGATTGACCGAAGTACTAACTATGGCAGGTGAGTGCAAGATTGCCTGCGGATCTGTCGCAGACAAGTAGGAACACTTTCCATTTCCAGTAACTGGGTATGACATGCGGAGGTTTTAAAAAAATATTCTTACGTAAAAGACTGTCTTGACTTTTTCGTTATGGATGAGACAAGAGGAACGACCTAAAATTCTCACTGTGCATTCCTTTTTAGTTTCTCACGAGCTAGAGTGTCATAAAACTACAATTTTATGATTTCCATTTCATCTGACTTAATACAGTTTCCATTCAGTTTTAGTAGGGTAGTCAAGGTTAAATTGATTTTACCAATTCTTCATTGGGGAATATATATGGCGTTTACTCACTCCTACTTCCCTGTGGTAAGCAATTCTCCAAAGTTTTAGTAGTTTAGTCGAGGATAAACTAAGTTTTCCAGTTCTTATTTGAGGAATATGGCGTTTATTCACTCCTACTCTCCTGTAATAAGCAAATTCCGACTACATCAAGGGATAAGTCAAGGCATATTCTTTTATATATGTATATACAGTATTCACAAA
>NW_013670207.1:57665-58463 GCF_000517525.1 Limulus polyphemus
CAACGTTTCGACAAGGTTTTGTCATCATTAGCTACTGGGTAATGAAGAAAAAACTTTAATATAAGTTTAACATAACAGCAAATGTACAACGTTTCGACAAGGTTTTGTCATCATTAGCTACTGGGTAATGAAGAAAAAACTTTAATATAAGTTTAACATAACAGCAAATGTACAACGTTTCGACAAGGTTTTGTCATCATCAGGTACCTCGTCATCGAATTTGAAAACATAGGTACTGTAAAAATAAGTTTCTTCTGTATCTCCAAGTTTGGCATCTGTACGTTCGAGCTTCCTTCAGTTTTGATTTAAAAAAACAAAAACAGTTAAACACGTTAAACATCATGTGTCCAAGAATGACCCACCCGTAAATTTGTTTTATAGTACTTAATATTTTTTTTTCATTTATTAGAATTTAATTAGTATTTAGTTGTTACTTTAAAATTTTAATTGGTCACTACTTTCTTTCATTTCTTGTTTGGTGTTGCTAACAAACAGGAACATATTTATATCGTCCGCCTAGCCCTAACGTATAGAACACGTTTTCTACAGGTCGAAAATTCGTCTGGAAATGAGTGCGGCACTACAGAAAAAAAAACATATTTATATTAAGCACTGTTTGTTTGTTTGTAATTCAGCACAAAGCTACACAATGGGCTATCTGTGCTCTGCTCACCACGGGTATCGAAACCCGGATTCTAGCGTTGTAAGTCCGCAAACATACCGCTGTGTCACTGGGGGGGGAGGCATTAAGCACTGTTATCCATGGTAGTTTTTGCATGAAAAAGGAGTTGAAGGGTA
>NW_013670207.1:58473-68222 GCF_000517525.1 Limulus polyphemus
GGGGGAGGCATTAAGCACTGTTATCCATGGTAGTTTTTGCATGAAAAAGGAGTTGAAGGGTAATTTTCTTATAAAATGGTATCCTGCTTTTAAATTGAGTTTTCAAAAATGAAATTTAGTAACCATTGTTTAACTTTTTACTCCCACCGTTTCTTAGCACGGTTCATTGTTTATTGCATTACTGTTTGTTTGTAGTTAAGCACAAAGCTACACAATGGGATATCTGTGCTCTGCCCACCATGGGTATCGAAACCCGGATTCTAGCGTTGTAAGTCCGCAGACATACCGTTTCGCCATTGGAGGGCTGAAAGATATTGAAAACAAATACTATAATTACTTCTTATCCTGTAAATATCGTAAACGCATTCAAAAGTTAAAAAGTTATAACTAATATTTTAAAGAAAATGTAAAGTTTATTAGATCAACTTCAAAGGTGTAGGAGACAAATTAAAAGTAGGGAAGCGAAGCGAGGGAATGTGAGCCACAGGAACACCCATTTACAGGCAGGATTCAGGTATCACCTTAGGACCCTGGAAGATTTTGGGTTCTGGATTTAATTTTACGCATTTACCTGTGTTTTCTGAGATAAATTTTTCTAATTCTGATGCGTTTATATTGAAAAGATGGGCAGCTGCCTACGTCATTGAACTTTAAATGTCAGGAGTCTAGAGGTTAGTGGATTCAGAGATTCCGATTCGCGTCTCGTTGCCGAAACAACAACAACAACAAAAAAAACGCACTTTGGAGCCATAGGTGCATTATAAGAGTAACAGTCAAATCCCACTGTTTAACTAAAGTAGTTCCAATAAGGTAGTGGGCGCTGTTGACTAGCTACTTTCCTTCTAGTCTATTACCCCCTAGTAGCACAGCGGTATGTCTTCGGACTTACAACGCTAGAAACCGGGTTTCGATACTCGTGGTGGGCAGAGCACAGATAGCCCATTGTGTAGCTTTGTGCTTAACTTTAACAAACAATATGGTCTATTAGTTCTAAATGAGGGACATCTATTATGGATAGCATGAATCTTTCTGCGAATATCCGAAACAAACCTTCTGAAGCTCCAGTTACTTCCACTAACAAACCAGCGTTCCTGTTTTTTTGTTTTTTTACGTGTTATAACCATGACTGATAGAGCTTTTTCAGAGTATTAAATGTTTATTTCGTTTAGTTGAAAAATCAAAGAAGCAACTTTTGTATTATAGTAAAATCAACTTAGAAGTTATTTATTTACTCGCTTTCTGAAGGTTTATTTAACTTGTTGAGAATAGAAATTCCAATTAGTATCAAAAGCTGTTCGTGACAATTATTAGTAACGTAAAGCTGCACGAAATAAGCCAGTCGTGGCCGAATGGTTAGTGTGCCTAGACTGTGAATTCGTCGGTTCTAGGTTCTCACAGAGATATCGCATAAACGTGTTTAGAACTCTGAGGTCGTGGATTTGCTATAAGAGTAACTGATATATCTCACTATCGGGTTAACCCTGCGTTAGTCTTTCGGGGTCTTTACGGATCCCAAATATTTTGTAAACATTGGCGCCGACAGATGGCAGGACGTACATGTTTGTTGTTGTGAGTACCTTCAGTATTCATCTAGTTTGTGGTAAATTGTTACACTCAGTTTAGGTGGTAAAAAAAGAAACACGTTGTAATATTCAATATTCATTTACTGATTAACATAGGAAGATATTTTGAATTTTACTGTTTTTGGTTTCCAACTTAATAGTTTATTATCATTTAAATATTTTTTAAATTAATTTTTTATGTTTTGGTCCGCTCCGGACCCCAGAGGAGTGATTATGGAAATTTTTTACAGAAAACAGATATTGTAGTGGTTGCTGTTGACTAGCTCCCTCTGTCGTAATATTTCAAATATAGCTTGTAAGTATTTCCAAAACAATTTAAGCTTGACGTGCATGTAACATAATTACCGAAGATTTGTTTGTTTGTTTTTGAATTTCGCGCAAAGCTACACGAGGGCTACCTGCGCTGGCCGTCCCTAATTTAACAGTGAAAGACTAGAGAGAAGGCAGCTAGTCATCACCACCCACCGCCAACTCTTGGGCTACTCTTTTACCGACGAATAGTAGGATTGACCGTCACATTATTACGCCTTCACGGCTGAAAGGGCGAGCATGTTTGGTGGGAGGAGGATTCGAACCTACAATCTCCACATTGCGAGTCGAGCGCCCTGATCACCTGGCTATGCCGGGACTACTGAAGATACTGTTAGATAAATAACTGAACAAATATATGCTTCTTTTTTTTTCGCTCAGTAAAACAAAATAACATTATTTGGAGAAAGAAAAGTTTTTTTTCAGAATTTTATTAGTTTAAAGGCAATTCGACGCTTTGAATATGCAAATTTACAATAAAGCCTGTTCAGGTTTCGACTATAGTAGTCGTGCAGTATCATTGGGAGAAGTTTTAACTTCTTAAGTTTATCAGCTTAATTAATAAGATGTGAGCTATACATTGAAAGGTTTCGTCTCTGTAATTGAAAAGATTTAAAACCAATTCACGAAAAAGTAAAAACTCAATTATGGTGTATACTTTCGTCTCTGCGCTTTGGACGCAAGCGAATTAATAGCGAGTTACGATTGGTGGGATTGTAGAATGAAATTATTTTCAGAGTGTAAACATTAATTTAGTCAGTTCTATGCTGGGCGCATCCTCGAGAGAATCGTTACCTTTTCACGCGCCCTGGCATTGTCTTAAACTAATAACATATACACGAGATTTTGAGCTTACAATACACTCTTGTGCAGCACTTTGAGCTACTAATTCATTAGTTATTACCTTTAGGGGAATGTAATTGCAAATGATAAGTGTATTAGAACATCTAGGCACTAGTCGTGGCTGCTAATCGAAGTTTGTTTTAAAACACTTCGAAAGATTTGTTACTTCATTTTGTATAAGTTAAAATTGTAATAAACGAGACCATAATATCAATATTGGCCAGGTGGTTAGGGCGTTCGACTCGCAATCTGCGGGTCGCGGGTTCGATTCCCTGTCACACCAAACATGCTTGCCCTTTCAGCCGTGGAGGCGTTATAATGTGACGTTCAATCCCACTATTCGTTGGTAAAAGAGTAGCCCAAGAGTTGGCGGTGGGTGGTGATGACTAGCTGCCTTCCCTCTAGTCTTACACTGCTAAATTAGGGACGGCTAGCGCAGATAACCCTCGTGTAGCTTTGCGCGAAATTCAAAACAAACAGACAATATCAATTTAAAAATACATATATTGGCTTGTGTTTGGACTTCATCGTGTTATTTAACGGAAACTTTAATATTTGTAAACAGTTGGTAATAAATGTATTGATATCTTTTAACTTGCAAGGTCTAGAATTAAAACCAAAATTGATGGTATTTGGACTATGCACTTTTTAAAACAAACAACAAAAAAACAGAAAACTAACCATAAATAATTGGAAGAAAAAACAAAGCTTGAGAGAACCAGTGGTTGTCTTCATTGGATATGTAGATATGTTCATCATGGTGTTTTTATTCGAATAGAGAACCCCCGTTACATTCTCTGATTGATTATATAACTTTAGGTTAAGTAATATCCTAGTTCTTCGAGTTGTCACTTGATGAGGCCATGCTAGAGTCGAGTAATTATGTGTCTTTTTTTTTTATAGTTGTTGTTTGAAGTTAAGCACAAAGCTACACAATGGACTCTGTGCTCTGGTATCGAAACCCGGTTTCTAGCGTTGTAAGTCCGCAGACATAATGCTGTGCCACTGGGGGGCTAATCTGTGTCATGCATACAACCTCAATTAGATTAATTGATGTAATATCTAATTATACATAATTATTAATATATAAACAGATACGGTATTTTCTACTGCATCTGATTATGTAGTTGACATTTTTATGTTACAAAAAAGTGACCAAGGTAGTGAATATTGTCAATGAACGCCTATTATTTTATTGCAAGAGAATCCGATCCAACGTCATTGATTGAACATTGATTTGATCTCAATGAAAAATTTCCGAGATACATTCTGAACCAAAACACAATCGTTTTAATATGTGAAAATTTATAGTTCGTGACATGTTGATGGCAACAACGCCCTCTGCACTTCTGGACGGTAAGTGCACTATATAAGAGTATCGTTCAAATCTCACTTTACACTATATTTAAGCAGTTAAGAGTAGCCTAAGAAATGGCGGTGGGTGCTGTAGATTAGCTGCCTTCTCTCTAGTCTATACGTTTAAAATTAGCCCCTCCCCCACGGGAATCGAAACCTGGTTTCTAGCGTTGTAAGTCTGCAGACATATCGCTGTGCCACTGTGGGGCTCCTCTCAGTGAACACAGCCTATGTAGGATCTCGAGTAACTGATGGTGGCCATTTACTAGCTTTAGAATCCGCAGTAAAAACTAATAATATGTATAGTCATTTGTGTTTTATCATGGTTTGTTTTCGATTTAAAACTCATGAAGAGAGTTTTGGAGTTTTATGTACCCTGCTCAGAAACAACCAACGAACAGGCGTAACTAAAGCACAAAACACAACAAGTTGTTTGTGTAAATAATCTTCAAGTTTTTTTTTTTAATGAAATTAAACCGATTTTTCACGAAATGTTTTCAGAAACTCAAAGATATTTCTGTATTATTTCGCTGCTTTCATTGAATTTTAAAATGAGTTAAATGTTTAATTTGTGTGTCCTCATATTCTTTCAGGTGTAGACGCGTTTACGAGGAAATGAATTATCATCGATTATAAAGAATTTTATTATATTAAACTTGTTTAGTGAAGTTGAATAACCGATTTATTTTTAACAATGGAAGTTTAATTAAATTTTATAACTGCATAAACAGAGGATGGGTTGGAGTTTTGTGGCTTTTAACTTAAATTTATCGAGCGCAGGAGTGTTCTCAGATTAGTTGAGATACTAAGATGATGTGTGATTGATTACCGGGCACTATAACATTTCAAATGTTTTCTGTTTACCTTTCTCTCTCTCTCTAAATATATATATATAGGTTCAGGTTTCGAGTCTCATTGTCAAATCCTACTCACTATTCGGTGAGCTAGAAGAGAGAGAATAATTTGTGGTGAGTTGTCTTCTCTTTAGTTTATCAGTTCAGAATGATAGACAGATACAGTATTTGCTATTAATGTGACAATTTTTATCTTATTTCTCAAACACGTGGGTATTCCTTTTTTTTAATAATTTTAATGTTAAGCAAGCCATTTCTTTAGTTGTCCATTTCATTTTGTCACATAACCCTGTTACTGGCTTGCACGAGGGTCTGTTTTCATCCTCCGTCCTCTAGAGACCATTAACCATATTAATAAGAACAAGTAATGGGACTCAGTATATACTAGAAACTTTCAATTTGAATCGTCAGTTTTAAATATTGTATTTTTTTTGCGTTTACGTAACGCTTGCGTTTTAACTTCTTTAATAAAGTTCAGGAGCTTAGGGCGTCGTGGTTTTTGTTTGTTTTGGTTTTTAGAAGAATCGGTCACTCAAAAAGCTCTCATTCTGTATTCTTTTTTAACTTGCTATTACGACGAAATCCCGGAGCTGGGTCTGATCGTTATGTTTCTAATTTCCAAGAACAGGTAAAACAAAAACGTCTGCTTGGAGTAATATAAATCTCAGTAAATAATCGACAGTGTGAAATAGAGTTCTCTCTTTCTTTTCTTTCCCCCAAAGTAATCGTTTGTATGACAAAAACACACGGAATTTCTGACAGTTTAACTAATTATATTCATGATTTCTGACAGACTTCAGTATTTGTTAAAAGTACGTCAACAAAAACTCGTTATTTTATGCTATTATTTTGAGAGGGTGACATTACCATATAGATTAGAAAAGCTAACAGGATAAGTGATTGATTTGTGGTATTTAATTAATTCCTGTAGCCTGTATTTTCAAGTGTCTAACAGTCGTAATCGTGTGTGTGTGCGTGTTACGTATCAGACTGAGTGACTGCTGTGTTATTACTGAAGTTTCATCTCAAATACCAGTGTTGTTTAATTAAAAAATAAAAAGAATAATATGCCTTTTCTGGGTCAACGCTATCTCACCGGAGGATGTCAAGTTTAGTAAGATCATGTAAGATAAAATAAGCTAAATATTTGAAGCTAAAATAGAAAAAGAGGAAAAAGGACAAATATGGCATGCAGTAAAATACAATTTTAAATACAATTTCATAGCATCTATCTGTCTCGGTCAATTACATTAATTTCTCAAATTCCCCCCTCCCCCAAAAAAAAATCCTTTTAGTTTCACAAAATATGACCCTTAATTACCTAAAAATTCTTGAGCGACTTATAATTTATTGTTTATAAATACGATAGTTATTTTATCATTTTTTTTTAATTACAAAAGAGTTGTGAAAGAGACATTTGTTAACAAAAAAGAAACAACGTTGACTTTTGCCAAGGATAACGTTAGCCCATTTTTTTTTCAGTGGATCAGTCTGTTAACATAGATAAAATGTCAATACTTCCACAAACTATACAGTTAAAATGTTTACGGTTTTGTGAAACTTTTAATATTCGAAAAAACATTTCTTTTCGAAGCTACTTGAAATTGTTCTTACAATTTCTATACAAATAACAACACAGAACAATTTCACGCTAATACTGTTTTTTTTTTATGGATGAGGACTTTAAACTCCACTTGGTAATAT
Organism: Limulus polyphemus; assembly: GCF_000517525.1. Classification (NCBI taxonomy): domain Eukaryota; kingdom Metazoa; phylum Arthropoda; class Merostomata; order Xiphosura; family Limulidae; genus Limulus; species Limulus polyphemus. The sequence continues at coordinate 65,123 of NW_013670207.1, forward strand.
ATTAAACAATTCTTTTCAAACTCATTGTTCGAGTGATAAATTAAACTGAGTGATGGATGTGAGTTAAGCGCACGTGAATTGCGAAACATATTACCACTTATATTGTGAGGTTTTTCATCAGACCTTTTCGAATCGTCATTGGGATTGGTGTAGGTAGGTTTACTCGATATTCGGAATTAAAAAAAGAAGAAACAATGGATCTTTTATTTAGCAAATAGAACAGTAGTTATCTGGGGAAATAAGCCATGAATGGTTTAAGTGTTCACTTGTCTTCTGGTGCTAGCAGAACCTGTATTAAGTTTCTCAGTAGTAGTTTTCCTCCTTGATACTTCTATTTTAATAATAAGTGTTCTTTGAAAATATCGAATTTTAATAATTGTTCTTTGAGAATATTCGCCTGTTTATGGAATTTCTAGCCTAATTAGTTAAAATAAGTTTTTATTTGAAAACATATATAATTTATCAATAAACAAAGAACGTTGAAAAATCGAATTACAGAAATGAGAGTACCACTAAAAAAAATGTTAATTATGATAATCAAGTACGTATATTGTAAATACCTACATATCTGTAAAACTGTTGATATGAAAAGTTTGCGGTATGTTTGAAAGTATATTGTATTATTCGGTATTAAGAATTTATCTTGTATAAGTTTTGTTATCAGATATGATAAGTTTGATAAGATTTTGGTATAATTTCTAGCATAAAATAATATTGTAAATATTAGTTAAGCCTAGATTTTTAAGCCTAGTTAGGGCGCTCGACTCGTAATCTGAGGGTCGCGGGTTCGATTACCCATCAACCGCGGGGACGTTATAATGTGACGGTCAATCCCACTATTCTTTGGTAAAAGAGTAGCCCAAGAGTCGACGATGGGTGATGATGACTAGCTGCCTTCCCTCTAGTCTTTCAGTGCTACATTAAGGACGGCTAGCGCAGATAGCCCTCGTGTAGCTTTGCGCGAAATTTCAAACAAACAAACAGGGGTAAGTTCACGGGCTTTCAAAGCAAGATCTGAAATTTGATTACCCACAATGAACGGAGGGCAGATAGCCTTTTGTGTAGTTGTGCCCTAAAACAAAATAAACAATATAATAAGTAAATAATAATAGGCGATAGTTTAATTGAAAAATAGAACTTGTATTAATTGTAAAATAAGGGTTGACTCTGTGGCAGAGCTATGGATTACGGAGCTACCAAGCCGCATTTGAATCCATGCGAAACCACAAAATATTTCCCCATTTTAACCTGTGGGTGCGTTATAAGAGTGGCCTTTAATTCCTTAGCGTGGATGATGGGTGGTAGCAATTACTGTTGGCTGGCTGTCTTTTCTTCGGTAAATAATTCAAAACTAGGAACGGCGTCAGATAGTCTTAGTGGTTTCAACATAAATACAAAGTGCTAACAGTTAGTAATGAAGAGTTCGTGCTAGCAAACTATTCAAGAGTAGAGTGGTTTCGTTGAGTTACGCGAGACACTCATTTCAACATTGTGTACGTTTGGTAACTCCAGAAAGCCTGAGTTATGGTTAATTTTAAGTCAGGATTGCTTTGAGCGAAATCAGATAAGCTACGTGTTCCTTCAGCTTCAATAATTTATAGTTTTGGGCCTCTCAAGAAGACTGTGGTTTTAAGAGAATTCTAAAGTCCACTACGTGTATTGTAGTTTTTGTTTCAATTTTAAATGTTAAGGCATTATTTTTAAATAATTGATTTGTGATAGGAACAAAACAAAAACAAAACAGTAAATAACTTGGTAGTATTAGGAACATATAAAACAAAAGTATAAATAAAAATTATCCAGATTTTATACAACAAAGACTGGCGTGGAGTGGTAGTTAGCGTTGCGGGCTGCGTATCGAGGACTCCGAAGCTCAAGTAATGCTGCTCCACAATTTCAACTCTAAATTGACAGTTAATCCCATTGTTCGGTTCAAAAGAGCCGAACACAATTCTTTTGACAGCGGGTGCTGCTAGATGGTTGTGTTCCCATTGGCTTGTAGTTCAAAATTAGGAATGGCTATACCTGAATCGTATAGGAGTCTCTAATCTGACCTTTTAGTCTCCGTTCGCATGAAGTTTGAAATTTTCAAGTTTTAAATCATAACATTTGACGTTAAAAAAAACTAATACAGCCACTCTTAAAGTCGTTACAATTCTACTGAGTTGTTTAACTATTGATTCACGATAAATCCCATGGTGAATTAGTGATACGTTTACGGATTTACAACGCTAGCCCTCTAGTGGCATAGCAGTAAGTCTACAGACTTATAATACTAAAATCCGAATTTCGATACCGGTGGGTGGTAGTCAAAGCACAGATAGCCAGCCCATTGTGTAGCTTTGTGCTGAACTACAAACAGATAAACAAACAAAGTACAATGCTACAATCCTAGGTTCAATTCCCGTAAGAATAAATCAAACCATTTGACAATGTAACCTTGGAATAGCCCCCCAATGGCACAGCGGCATGTCTGCGGACTTACAATACTAGAAATCGGGTTTCGATACACGTGGTGAACAGAGCACAGATAGCCCAATGTGTAGCTTTGTGCTTAATTACAAACAAAAACCTTGGAATAATATACATATATATAACAGGTTTGGGCAAAAGTGACTACTCATTTGTTTCATTTAGTACATAGTTTAATTTGTAATGTCTAACCCTGAAACAAACAATCAATAAATTGGTTTAAGTTGTCTTCGTAATAATTCATTTAGTTCCAACCGTATAATATGTAATGAATAGTAAATTTTGAAATACCTTCTGTAACTTATGAAATATTTATTTAAATAAAACAAATGAGTCGTCGCGTTGCATATTTATGGGTCTGTCATTAATTAAAAAAGAAATAGTTTTTTGTGAAATAATGAAATCAAAAAGTAAATGATTCGGAACCCACTCTAAAAAAACTACCACCAGCTCACAAATTAAATATATTACTGTTGTTAATATATTATCATTTATATAGGTGGATCAGTATGAATACGTTTATTAAAGTTGTTATTTAGTTTTTACGTGGCTAAAACTTGAATTAAAACCGAATCATTTTAATAATATAACATAAATTAAGACATTCGGGATGGAGCACGTTTAACTT
>NW_013670207.1:68323-83353 GCF_000517525.1 Limulus polyphemus
AAATAATGAAATCAAAAAGTAAATGATTCGGAACCCACTCTAAAAAAACTACCACCAGCTCACAAATTAAATATATTACTGTTGTTAATATATTATCATTTATATAGGTGGATCAGTATGAATACGTTTATTAAAGTTGTTATTTAGTTTTTACGTGGCTAAAACTTGAATTAAAACCGAATCATAAATTAAGACATTCGGGATGGAGCACGTTTAACTTTTTTTTTAAGGGTGGGTAGGTAAGTGACATGCATGAGAATGTGTACTTGTATGAAATAATACGTTAGATTGTTACTGTTAGACACGAGACCACTACTGCTTAAACACAGTTCCATCAGCAGCTCCTTCATTCCTAACTTAAGCCTTTTATTATTTTTAAGTTTTTCAATAATGTAACGATACTACTATATCTATAGACTCCCAATAAATTTTAGCATTATTATTATTATTAGGACAAGCGTGATGGAATATAATTCCATGCCTTGCAGGACTAAAGACGAAAACAAATACAAATTCCAATGAAAAGTTAATATTAAGTTATCAGGAAAATTTTATTTTGAGATGATTATTGTACGTTCATAATGTTACGTATCTGCTTGTTTGTTAATTTCCGGTAGAATTTCTTTCAGAGGAACTTCAGCGATACAAGTCCTTTCTTGATTAAACCAGTTTATTCTTTTTCGATACAAACTTTTAATCCACAGTAATTCCACGGTCAGTACGTTTCGCGTCACTTTAAACACAATCTCGATAACTTCGCTTTCTACGAGTGCAAAACACACACTAGCTCGAAACAGAATAGTAAATTACCCGAAACTCACCGTGACTACTGTTCGCTTAACCATACATTCAATCATCATCACCTGGCTTTTTTTCTACCAGGCTTATAAACTAACAAAGAGACGTCCCCAAAATTCGAGGATTTCCTTGATAATTCGAGAAACTCAGTCATGCATGCGCCAGCAGCGTCACGTGAATTCCGCTGTCGTAACAATAAGTATGGTTCTGAGTTCAACTTCAAGAATTTACGAATAACAGCAAAATATTTATTTTACGTGGATTTTGAGGTAGTTCGTAGCCACTTCATATTTTAATTATGTTAGTTTGCTTGCTATTTTATATTAAGGAAGACATCGTGTAAATGTACGAAACAAATCACGTCAAAAAGGCGTGTAAGGCCAGTATTTTTCGTAATGCATTCATATTCTTCAGTATTTACCCCATATCCGTCCCCTTTTGATACTTGTATAAAATGTTACATGTTGTAATCACGTTGTTCTTTCGTTTGTTTAAATTATTTGGTGAGAATACTTCAATGTCCAGTCCACGTAACCAAGACAAAGTAGTTTATCCTTTCCTTTAGGCCAAAGTTTACAAATGATGTTGAAACGGAAATAACTCGCTGAACAGTACTACAATCAACTTAAAAATAAACATACTTTTACAATTTCATAACTAATCGAATCACGTAACCGAATATACACGATACCTAACGTCGATCCAAATAATTCAGGACTCAGCTAGTTAACGCTCATTCACTGCTAGCTTGAAGCAAAACACCGATTCTCGTATCTATAATCTACTTTCATTTCTCGATACTTCGCGAACTTACTTCAGCTTAAAGTAATGTGCCCTTTAGCTAGCATTCGAATTAAAACAATAAAAATTAATTTTAAAGCAATATTTTAAATACTTTTACGTTGAGTATTGGATGTATTTGTTTATGACGATTTAATTAATTCTGTGTTCATTTACAACCCTCTAGTCTATGACTGTTATACCCGTATGTTAGACTCAAGCCCCCCAGTGGCACAGCGGAATGTCTGCGGACTTACAACGCTAGAATCCGGGTTTCGATACCCGTGGTGGGCAGAGAACAGATAGTCCATTGTGTAGTTTTGTGCTTAATTACAAAAAACAACTTAGACTTAATTAACGCTGAAGGACCGTTTTGGGCATTGGGAAGGGGAAGTTTAAACATACTTTTTATTAAATAAAAATAATTTTGATTTTAGAGAAACCATATTCTTACGTCTCGAGGTTTCATGAACGTTCTAAAAGTGCATGACAAGTTACTAGAGTCACGTGACCTCCGCTGTCGTAACAGTGTGTATCAATTTGTTATAAACTTGCTATCTAAGTAAAGAGTATATTTTTTCATTACGTTTTCGTATTCATATTAATACACAACAAATTATTCAATAATATATGCCAAACTATTTTAGGTTTTTTAATATAACACTACGATAATCTTTAACGATATCTGATTCAACAGTTTTTTTTTTTAATTATCAGTATTATCTCATCAGCTTCTGTCCCTCGATGCCATTTCAAAGTTTCAGGATCTAAAATGATTGAATTCTGGGTTCAATGCCCACAGCAGGATTTTGCGTTACAACTAAAATAGACTTGTTAACATGCCTCTCAGTATTATAGCAAACTATTAAACATTATGCCTGGCATAGCCTGGTGGTTAGAGCACTCGAGCAATCTGCGGATCGCAAGCTCGAATCCCCGTCACCGAACATGTTCACCCTTTCAGCCATGGGGCGTTATAATGTGATAGCCAATCCCACTATTCATCGATAAAAGAGTAGCCCAATAGTTGGCGGTGGGTGAGGTTGAGTAGGTGCTTTCCCTCTAGTCTTTAACTGGTAAATTAGAAACGGCTAGCGCATATAGCTCTCAAATAGCTTTACGCGAAATTCAAACCAAACAATTAAATATTATCATGCCTGTCTAAGGTTATTCGATATCCAAGCTAGAATCACCAATAATGATCAGTAAGTCTGCTAAGAGCCCCCAAGTGGCACAGCGGCATGTCTGCGGACTTACAACGCTAGAAACCGGGTTTCAATACCCGTAGTGGGCAAAGCATAGATAGCCCATTGTGTAGTTTTATGCTTAAACTGCAAAAAAATAAAAAAACTGCTAATAATACAGGCGTGTGATGGTTTTATTGTCTTGATATTTTTACATGTTCTACGGTAATTCCTATAAGCTGAATCTGAAAATGATATCCACTTTTCTCCATCACGTACATATTTTTCACAAAACGTCATATGTACTTTTACATAAGTGAATCACTTTCATTGAAATCGGGTCACATTTTGTTATACTTAAAATGTTGACAACCACTGGCTATAGATTTCTCTAGACCAATCGCGACGTGAGAGTCTTATCGATTGTTCTAGAACCCACAAGAAACACACATAATAATAACAAATGTTCATTGGGATAATAATTTGATCTAAGTAAGAATTTTTTTTCTTCCCGATTTATATAAATATCCTTACGTGATAGAAAAAAAAATGAGTATTATTTTCGAAATCTGTGTAGCTGAATTATGGAAAATTGATTATTAAAACCAAGACAACTTTCATGAAGTTTAAATTCGCAGGCCTGTATGATTGACAATCGTTAAACCAAACACTTAAGCTATTCAAAAATCAGTGTTTGCAACAAGTTGACCAACAAAATCTCAAATACTTGTGATTCAAGTCATGAACGACTGCAAATGTTTCGTTCTTATTTCCATTAATTTGCCCTTTAAAGACATCACACATTTTATTTCAGAGGAATGTGAGAGAAAGCATTACTCATTGTTATTGCAAAACTAGGCCTATTAGTTGCTGATGCATCGCTAACCTTTAGCATTCAAACCCTTAAATTTAAACTTTCTTCAGTGGTTCTCGAAAGGTTTTTCTTTGTGTTGGAGGGGGACCACATGATTTAAAAAAAATTATCTCTGCAGGCCCCAGTGAGATTTGCCCAGTATGCTGCCACTTCTTTTGGGTAATTATGCAAACTTTTCTCGAATCACAGATTGAGAACCGCTGTTCTAACGAATTCATCATAGAAATGCTACACTGTTTGAACGAGCCCATCACCAGTATAATTGTTTTGACAGATTTATCTCGAATATACAAGAGTGTTTCACACAAGATTCATCACGAATATACAAGATTGTTTCGTACAATATTCATCAATAATATACAAGATTGTTTCGTACAATATTCATCAATAATATACAAGATTGTTTCGTACAATATTCATCAATAATATATAAGATTGTTTCACACAAGATTCATCAATAATATACAAGATTGTTTCACACAAGATTCATCAACAATATACAATATTGTTTCGTACAATATTCATCAATAATATACAAGATTGTTTCACACAAGATTCATCAATAATATACAAGATTGTTTCACACAAGATTCATCAATAATATACAAGATTGTTTCACACAAGATTCATCAATAATATACAAGATTGTTTCACACAAGATTTATCAATAATATACAATATTGTTTCACACAAGATTGATCAATAACATACAATATTGTTCCACACAAGATTCATCAATAATATACAAGATTGTTTCACACAAGATTCATCAATAATATACAATGCGACTGACAGGACTTTTCAGTGGTATCCGGGACCTGGCATGGCCCGGTGGTTAGGATGCTCAAACTGCAATCTTCGAGCCGTGGGTTTGAATCCAGTCACTGAATGTTCTCTCGTTATCAACCGTGGGGATGTTATAATGTGATGGTCAATCCCACCTTTTGTCCGTAAAAAAAAGTAGCCGAAGAGTTGGCGGTGGGCAGTGTTGACTAGCTGCTTTCCTTTTAGTCTATTACTTCTAAATTAGGGACAGTTAATACAGATAGCCCTAGAGTAGCTTTGCGCGAAATACAACAAAAACAAAACAAAAACGGCTCGCATCCACATAGTTTGTTAATTAAACTACACCAATTAAGTATTTGATAAAAAGTAATGAAAATGGTTAGAAAACTCTGGGGTAAAAAAAGAAAATATCTTAATGTTAAGAATGGATTGGGAAACACATAATTGAACATACATACATATATATATTAAATCTGAACATGAAATAGATAAAAATCTTTTAAAAAATTCTCTTAAGTTATATGGAAGTACAGTTTGAAATTTAATTTCCGTTTACTGGGATTTCGTTATATCTAGAGAAGGTAAGTTACTTTAGCTTGCGTTTTTATTTCACTTCTACGTTGAGACGTTATCAATAGTTCTACTGGTCTTTCTAACCTGCAGGCTTAGAAGAGCTAAAAGCTTTGCTTTCTTAAGATAGAATCTCAAACGCCCGGCATCCTTTTAACGTAATGACATTTTTGATCTAAAAGCCAAAACTTAAAAAAAAATTGCTGAATATCAAATGGATTATATCTTTGCTTCTGTAAGTAGCTGACGTGAACTTTAACATTCGGTTCACCGTACTTATCGTCTATTTTGTTTGTTTTTCACCTTATTTTCATTTTGGTATACAGTGTTTATGTAAATTTTAAACAGAAAATTTTCAATCAAAAAGGTGATCTATCTGTGTCAAGTAAATGGTGTTGTAAGCTAAATTTTTAATGTTGTAATTTGTTTGTTTGCTAGAAGGAGCTGCGGGTCGTTAAGATCGAAAAGTTTAATTAAGTAGGCCTAGAAAGTCCAAACATTTTGACGTCAGAATTTTTAGTAAACTCTTGGTAGATTATAAATACAAGGTTCAGCAAACCTATTTCAAGAGTTGTTCCTAGCCGATAGAGTGAATCAGCCAGTTTTCATATCAGCTGTGAAGTTGTATAAGTAATTTTATTTATTTTTACGTTAGTGTAGTGCAGTTAGCGTCATTTATAAACGTAGCCTATAAATTATTAAAGTGTTCAAATTTCTAAGAACGCTAAGGAAGAAATAAACTAGTTTGTTATCGTTAACGTGGACTGGATTTTGATTTATTGTCATCAGGTCACAACACTGGATAATCACGATTAAACTATGTACTAATAATTCATTCCCATTTCTAGTTATGTGACTGTTCTAAGAGGCAGTGAACAAATCAGATGTTAGTTATCACCCCCCCCCCCAAAAAAAAAGCAACAACAACAACGAACTTGCATCTATAGACTTTTGTAGTATGAGAAACACTACTAATACCAAATGTAGGAATAAAGTATGGTACTTAGAGAACATCGGGAATATTTGTCACTTTGAAATACCCAATAATGATTGAGTAGGTAGTTATGGAGTTAAACGGGTTGTACCAAATGTAGCTACCTACTAAATCATTATTGGGTATTTCAAAGTGACAAATATTCCCGACGTTCTCTAAGTACCATACTTTATTCAATGGAGTTCAAACGGGTTGTACCAAATGTAGCTACCTACTAAATCATTATTGGGTATTTCAAAGTGACAAATATTCCCGATGTTCTCTAAGTACCATACTTTATACTATGGAGTCCAAATATAACTTTAAATTTTAAGTTAAATTGTTTACAATATAAAGTAAATTATATGTACTATTTACATATTGCATTATTTTCCATACATAGTTTGTAAATGACACCGATATTTGTAAACTGACTTGGAAGTATGCTTGTTGACTTACTAAATTTATACGACAATTGATAATCTTATCTTCGATATACAATGGACACGTTAAGAGGAATATGGAAATTGATAAAAAATGGCTATTGCAAATCCAAGAAACGAATTATTAGTATTGGATTTTCCTTCGCCAAAGATTTTAGAGATTACGTTAAACTAGTGTCTTGTGAAAATGGCCTTAGAGGAATGTATTACGTTAAACTAGTGTCTTGTGAAAATGGCCTTAGAGGAATGTATTACGTTAAACTAGTGTCTTGTGAAAATGGCCTTAGAGGAATGTATTACGTTAAACTAGTGTCTTGTGAAAATGGCATTAGAGAATGTATTACGTTAAACTAGTGTCTTGTGAAAATGGCCTTAGAGGAATGTATTACGTTAAACTAGTGTCTTGTGTAAGATTTACCGCCTACATCGGTATAATACTTTTAAAATCCAGTTTTAAACTACGTATCTATAATTACGTGAGTTCATGATCCCCCACTAGTCGTGGGTTCGAATCCCCGTTACCGGACGTGCTCTCCTTTTTAACCACGAGGGCATTATAATGCAACAGTCAATCACACTATTTGTTAGTTAGGCTATGTATCACTGGATTTTCCTTCGCTTATAAAGCTCATTTTATAATTACCAGAAGTATTTTCTTTTCAGCAGTTCGACGGATATTGTTTTTATAATTGATTGCACCTGTCCATGCTGTTGACTGACCCAGCTTCAAGAACCTTCACACTAAAAGTAAAAATTTGCATCATTATTAAAGGGATTTTAGATGAATACTGCGACTTAGAATTTTTCACGAACTACTAATCACTGAAGGGTGACTTCACAGATAAGGCAGAAATTTGCCGTTAAGGGAAAGTTTTATATGTTTTGTTGAATTTTGCGCAAATCTACTCGAAGGTCGTCCCTAATTTTGAAGTGATAGGCTAGAGGGAAGACAGCTAGTCAACATCACTCACCGCCAACTTTTGGGCTACTCTCTTACTAATGAATTTTGGTATTGAACGCCACATCATGACGCCCCCACGACTGAAAGGGCGAGCATGTTCGGTGACAGGATTCGAAAACGTGTGTCCTAATCACAAAGGCCATGCTAAACCTTGTGTCCTAATCACAAAGGTCATGCTAAGCCTTGTGTCCTGGTCACAAAGGCCATGCTAAGCCTTGTGTCCTAATCACAAAGGTCATGCTAAGCCTTGTGCCCTGGTCACAAAGGCCATGCTAAGCCTTAAGGGGTAATATAACTTCATGATGCACGGAAAAAAATCATTATTATATACGTTTATCAAAATCTGAAACGTGATTTGTTTTACGTTAAAAAAAATGTGTTTGTAAATCTTTAAAACTGTATTATCTGTATTATAAGTGTAAATAGAGAAAAATGTAAGTTTTACTAGCTAAGTGTGTCGAAATGATTACGGTTAGTGTTCTTGCATTAAATACTAAAGGTTCCATAACTGAAATGGTTTTATTATTTTTGTCTGAATTAGGATCATCTGTAGATAAAGCACTCAGCACATTATAATTGATTTCTATTGTAAAAATTTAGTAGTCTGAGAATGTGACTGTAGGATGTCAATAAGCCTAAAAGCGCTCTTGATCCTGACGTGATTTCACAAATTGGATCTCGGGATTTTCTTGAAGGAAAAGAATCGAGATCCTCAAAATAGTGACGTATTCGCCCTTCAAATCTCCCTCTCTCTCAAGCAAGAGTTTGGTTTTTAACATCGTAAACTAGCGGGATCACTAGATTTGACATTCGATTGATAGTTTTTGTTGATTATAAAAGAATGGTGTAATTTATTTGTCAGTAGATGTTTATATCACATTTTGAAACAAATAAGAAAGAAAAAACTAAGATCACCAGTATCCATAACTCTATGCGTTTATGATTTTTTTCAAATCCACTTGTCTTTACTAAAAAGATTTCTAGTGTCTTGTAAAAATGGCCTTAGAGGAATGTATTACGTTAAACTAGTGTCTTGTGAAAATGGCCTTAGAGGAATGTATTACGTTAAACTAGTGTCTTGTAAAAATGGCCTTAGAAGAATGTATTACGTTAAACTAGTGTCTTGTGAAAATGGCCTTAGAGGAATGTATTACGTTAAACTAGTGTCTTGTGAAAATGGCCTTAGAGGAATGTATTACGTTAAACCAGTGTCTTGTGAAAATGGCCTTAGAGGAATGTATTACGTTAAACTAGTGTCTTGTGAAAATGGCCTTAGAGGAATGTATTACGTTAAACTAGTGTCTTGTGAAAATGGCCTTAGAGGAATGTGTTACGTTAAACTAGTGTCTTGTGAAAATGGCCTTAGAGGAATGCATTACGTTAAACTAGTGTCCTGTGAAAATGGCCTTAGAGGAATTTATTACGTTAAACTAGTTCGAATCCCCGTTACCGGACGTGCTCTCTTTTTTTAACCACGAGGGCATTATAATGTAACAGTCAATCACACTATTTGTTAGTTAGGCTATGTATCATTAGCGAGGAATATCTGTTGTAACGTTATTTGTTAAATTAGGCTTACAACTTGTATCAAAATGAACACAGTCTGTAAAATAATTATTCAAGAAATTAACTGACTCGTTATCGTTACGAAGACTGAAAGTGGCATTATTTTCACTAAATAATCCAAAACAGCTCGCCGAACGGTACATCACGTTACAGCAATACAAAAGATATCCGAAGACTCGAACATGAAGTTAAAATTATTGTAACAATAGGTTTACGAATACATTAAAGCAACATAACTGAAAATAAGTAATGAAAATTGATACTGTGGGTGTGTAACAAAACAAAATAGAGTAAATAGTAATCATAACAGTATTGTAACACTGCTGTAACAAATCGTACATTAATTCACGTTGTATGTAAATTTAATTATTTGTTTGTCCCACGGGTTTGGAATTAGCAGAACTAACTAAACTTGGCAGGGGGACTGGAGGTGGTCTGGGAGTGTCCTTATCTATATGGTAATAAGGCAAAGGGCTCGGGAGGAGAGGAATGATAAGAACAAGGGAGATCGTCCAAGCATGGGGGGGATATGGGTACTTAACCTGAATCTTGTATAGTAGTGTGTGTTCTGCGCTCCACCCCCTCCCCCCCAGATCCAATTAACACTATATTTGAAACTGTGTTCATCTCCCTGTTTACAAGCTAGCTGGATGAAACTTGTTACATTTGCTCAGATACCACTAATGAGCTGGTGTCTAACGTGTTTTTTCTGACACGGAACCTCTTGGGAGATCAAGATGGAAGGTTTAGGAGTAGATTTTCTGCTCGAATATGGCATCAGATTTTATGTTTTTTGTCTTCTCGGGATTCCGAAAGCGCCATGTTTGAAACTGTGTTTTGGCTCCCACTCACAAGCCAGAGGTCAGACATATACTTCAGACTTGGCTAGGTAAATTCTTGAGCAATTACATAGGTTACGGACTACTCTTCCTCGTCCAAAATCTTGACCGAATCCCGATGAAAAAGAAGGCCCTCACAAGCCAGTGGTCAGACGTATATTTCAAACTTGGCTAGATAAATCCTTGAGCAATTCCATTGGTTACGGACCACTATCTCAGGTCCAAAACCTTGACCGCATCCCGATGAAGAAAAAGGCCCTCACAAGCCAGTGGTCAGACGTATATTTCAAACTTGGCTAAATAAATCCTTGAGCAATTCCACAGGTTAAGGACCACTCTCTCAGGTCCAAAACCTTGACTGAATCCCGATGAAGAAAAAGGCCCTCACAAGCCAGTGGTGCCAAACGTAACACACGTGTTCAGGCACCACAGACGAGTGTCCTAACTGTGTTTCAGGTACTAACACTCTCCCTCTTATGGTAGCTGTAGATGTAATTAGTAATAATGGGGAAACTTGATAGATTCATTGGGGCGTTTGTGAATTACGAGGGGGAGGGGAGCTGTGAACTAATGTAATTAGTAATAATGGGGAAACTTGATAGATTCATTGGGTCGTTTGTGAATTACGAGGGGGAGGGGAGCTGTGAACTATAATAATAGGGAAACTTGATAGATTCATTGGGGCGTTTGTGAATTACGAGGGGGAGGGGAGCTGTGAACTAGACACTTTAAACAACTGTTATTATTTGTTATAAAGCAGAAAGCGACACAAGAGGCTATCCGTGCTATGCCCAACACGGATATTGAAACCCGGTTTCTAGTCGTATAAGCCCGCAGACATACCGCTTTAAACAGCCAATATGTGTTGAGAAAAAACTGGACATAGATTAGGAACGTCAACATTGCTAACACTGTACAAAATAAAGTGAGTAAACAATAGTATGGAACATCTACACTGTGTTATGTCATACATAATCCATGTTCATAATCATTAATCAACTAAATATGACTTTCATCATAATTATTGTTAATTAACCTTTGGCCATAGATCGCGTTGGATCATTTCATTCATATTAATAAATATATAAACATTTAATAATCATAATTCATAATCATTGGTCTGCTTTAGCATTGGGTTACTTGTTGAAAGTAATGATAACGTTAATTATTTGAAATACTCCAGGTATAAATATGCGTTTCGTACTTTGGAGCCATGAACATGGTATATATATGAGTTATAGCTTAAATCCTGCTATTCGATCAGACAAGAGTATCTCTTGAGTTGTTACTGTTAACAAGCTGTCTTCTTCCTACTCTGGAACATGACCATGGGGACGAACTATTTGTCTCACACGTGATTATATCACTGGACGCTCTCCAGTACTACATTCACATTCCACCTAAAAGGTTTAACTCCCCTATATGTCAGAGTGCATTATTTATTACATTCTTTGTACTAGATGCAACCAAGCCTATACTGGTGAAATTGTACGCAAGCTAAGTGACAGATTTCATAAACCCCTTCGACTTGTAAGCTGCAATGTACTCTCGAACGCCCAGTCCCCAAACGCTTTAACTCCACAGAATTGATGACATGAATGTACTTGTTTCTCAACAACAAATTTTATCGAGTAAGCCTAGAACGTGAACTTGCATTGAATTAAATTCTCTGAGAATTAATGAACATTTCTCTTTTACGTAACTACAACTTCATTTAGCATCCCAACGTTTGTAATTTTGACAGTTGCATTGTTTGTTTTGTTTTTGAATTTCGCGCAAAGCTACACGAGGGTTACCTGCGCTAGCCGTCCCTAATTTAGCAGTGTACGACTAGAGGGAAGGCAGCTAGTCATCACCACCCACCGCCAACTATTGGTCTACTCTTTTACCAACGAATAGTGGGATTGACCGTCACATTATAACGCCCCCACGGCTAAAAGGACGAGCATATTTGGTGTGATGATTGCGAGTCGAGTGCCGTAACCACTTGATCATGCCGGGCCTGACAGTTGTAACCACTGCTCCTATATATTTGTGTGTGTAAGTAACAATGAATCTTATCTCATCTGTTTTTATTATATATTTTATTTATTTTTGTAACTGTACATACATTTCTTTTCTCTAAAATTTCTTATCTTTCTTCTGCCAAATATTTTCACTTATCGTTTATATTTCCTTGTTGTATGGCTAAGCCTATAAATACAACGTTTTCTCCCACATACGGGGTATCCGAAAAGTCTGGAACCATAGGCACTTCAACGAATTTTACAGAGTGGGTTCCACATGCTGATATTGTAATTCGAAACAAGTTTGGATTAACAGCGGGATTAACAGCAGGATTAACTCGTGTTTTGACAGCGCCATAATCAGTCATACCTGAAATTAATAAAAGCTGCTAATCACCCATGGTTCCAGACTTTTCAGACACCCTGTATATCGCGTTTCGCGTTTTGTTCTTTGCATGATCTCTAGATATAGCTACCTGTATATTTATATAAACTCTAAACGTACTAAACGTACATTGTGTAATTCTATTAGTTAAGCCTCACGAAAGGGCATATGTCTGAAATGTAAGAAATAAACCAAATTTTTATTATATACGTGTGGTTTAACTTTTTCCAATATTTCCTTCAGGGGCGACTATGCAAAGATAGATTTTGGTGTAGCTTTTGAAGAACCTTCTGGAAGAAACAAACCACATAGAAAGAAGTTGCCCCAAATAATTCTCTCATGTGGCAGTGGTAAGCTTCTGATAGTAGTGTGTGTGTATGTATATATATATATATATATACACACACACACACATACAGGGTATTGGTAGTAGTGTGCCTTGGAAAATAGGTCGATATTGGGTGACAGGGGCGGGACAATGCTCTGGGTCAAAGAAAATGGTACCCTCTAATTTACTTCAACATAGTGACCTCTGGTGGGACCCAGTTTCATCTATATTGTATAACGTTGATACATATTTAATGTTCATAACCACCAATTAATTAAATATGGCTTTCATCATAATTATTGCTAGTTCCCCTTTGACTATAGATGGCGTTGGATCAGCTCATTCACATTAATAAATATATAATCATTTAATAAATCATAATTAATGACCATTGATTAATTAAATATGACTTTAATCATAATTATTGTTAATTATTCTTTAGCTATAGATCACTTTGGATCATGTTATTCCTATATTAATATTTAAGTAATTACCCACTCTCTATCGCTAGAACAAGTCGTGACTTGTTGCTTTTAACACTAAAACAAGTCCAGGCGTGTTGTATGACATCATTATCACCCCTCAGATAATAGAGCAAATTCTAACCTTCATACTGATCTATCATGTCATAGAAAAGTATCTCTTAACCCTTTAAATTTAAATACACGATGAATTGGAAAAGACTGTTGGACGAGTCAGGAGGTCGTTCTTTGGTATTATCATCCAGCTTCGTTTAACGCTAAAGGAGCTAATAACTAGATTTTCCTTACAACCAAATTTTCCACAATTAACGCTAAATGAGCTAATAACTAGATTTCCCTTACAACCAAATTTTCCACAATTAACGCTAAAGGCGCTAATAACTAGATTTCCTTTACAACCAAATTGTCCACAATTAACGCTAAAGGAGCTAATAACTAGATTTCCCTTACAACCAAATTTTCCACAATTAACGCTAAAGGAGCTAATAACTAGATTTTCCTTACAACCAAATTTTCCACAATTAACGCTAAAGGAGCTAATAACTAGATTTCCCTTACAACCAAATTTTCCACAATTAACGCTAAAGGAGCTAATAACTAGATTTCACTTACAACCAAATTTTCCACAATTATTTTTTCTCAATGTTGAGAGGATCGGATTATCAGCCCACGATAAGCTATCTCTGATGGCCCGTCCTACTTCTTACGTTAACACTCATACACTCTTTAGTTTCCACGTTAATAATTGTCTGTATAATGCAATGGAGCTCCAGGAAATGCTCAAGTTGATAAAATTCTTATAAACAGTGCATATTGTGATTCCGTTTCTCATGGTTATGATCGATTACTTTGCTTCTGTATTACACGCTTTAATTGCCTAATGTTATTTCTGTTTCAACTTCTAGCTTCAGTTACTGCTCTTCTTTATGTTACGTGACGTGTTTCTAAATAAGGGTAAATGTATAGCCACGTGACTAAGCGTTGTTACTTTAATGAAGAGTCATTTCTCCCTGTTAAGGAAACCGGGATATTTTTAAGCTTGGCATTAACAGGAAAGAGGGATAATGTGTGGCTTTAATTGAGTGTTAAAAATCGCTGGTTGAATCTCATGTTTTTGTTATTGATAAATATATATCTCGCGCTATTTATGAATTAGTCTTAGGTACTCATGTGTTGTTGCATTTTATGAGTTACTGACAATATTAGTGAGACATTCACGAATGTGATGCATGGTAACTTCTACAAGGCATCAAAACCTTCATGAGTAATTAACAGTGCCCGTAAATAGCTCAATGAATCAATAAATTTACACTATCAACTATACTTAGGGTTTAAAAGTTTGTTTGTTTTTAATTTCGCGCAAAGCTACACGAGGGCCATCTGCACTAGCCGTCCCTAATTTAGCAGTGTAAGACTAGAGGGAAGGAAGCTTGTCATCACCAACCCACCACCAACTCTTGGACTGCTCTTTTACCAACGAATAGTGGGATTGATCGTAACTTTATAACGCCCCCACGGCTGAAAGGGTGAGCATACGTTTGGTGGGATGGGGACTCGAACCCGTGACCCTCAGATTGCGAGTCGAGCGCCCTAACTACCTGGCCGTGCCAGGCCGGGTTTAAAAGAACGCTTGCTGATCATATGCAACTTGTAAATGAATTATATCTTATGATAGCAGTTACAGTAGTTGATGAGCCACGGATTAGTTTTTACCAGCAATATCTCAGTTATACATCTACGTAAACGGTAAAGTGAGTTAAATTTTTGATAGCTCTAATATACAAAACAATTTTAATTTATGTAAATAAACAAAATAGTACGGTTTAACCTTGGTACTTTTGTTCAAATAAAATAAATTCCATACCTGTTTGAGTACACAGTTATCGGGTTAGTCAAAACATGATAGTTTTATACTTGAAATTAAAAATTATATTGTTTAGCTTTGATTGATTGGCTTTTTTTTAGGAACTGCACCTAGGAAATTGTTTTTGCTTTTGAATTTCGCGCAGAGCTACACGAGGGCTATCTGCGTTAGCCGTCCCTAATTTAGCAGTG
>NW_013670207.1:83626-87269 GCF_000517525.1 Limulus polyphemus
GCTACTCTTTTACCAACGAATAGTGGTATTGACCGTCACATTA
Source organism: Limulus polyphemus (assembly GCF_000517525.1). Classification (NCBI taxonomy): domain Eukaryota; kingdom Metazoa; phylum Arthropoda; class Merostomata; order Xiphosura; family Limulidae; genus Limulus; species Limulus polyphemus. The sequence continues at coordinate 83,670 of NW_013670207.1, forward strand.
TAACGCCCCCACAGCTGAAAGGGCGAGCATGTTTGGTGGGACGGGGATGCGAACCCGCGACCTGCAGTCGAGCGTCCTAGCCACCTGGCCATGCCGGGCCACACCTAGGAAATAATATTTTATAGTATTTTACGAGTAATTATCTTATGCTTATGAATGTAAAAATTACTTTTATCTTTCAATTTAATCATTGGGCACACCTTCTAATAACCATGTAAGAGTACGAATGAAATGTTTTATGCAAAAATGTGATTGTGAAAGGTATGAAAAAATAATACATGGAATGGAAGAAACATCCGCCGAGGGCGACACTCGGCGTGAAATAAGTGTCACTAAAAATATATAAATATTTTTGGCAAAGTTGATGAAAAAAAGATGTCTTAACGAGGTTGATGAAAAAGATATATTTAACGAGGTTGGCGTGATGCTTCTACGAGAAGAGAGAGATTCCCTGATGATGCTTTGAGTGATGAAGAAAGTAACAGCTCTGATGAAGATGAAGAATTTCGAAGTAAAAAGAAATGAACTGCAAAAATTAACTAGTGGAAACAAAGATTTTTTTTTTTTACAAAAATCGGGTCTTGGTTTGACGTAAGGAAAAGAAAAGATGAACAAACTCGGACAAACTAATATCTTTGGGGTAAAATTTTAAATAAAGCAAATCCTTTGTAAATAAAGTCGTGCCGAGTATTAAAAAAAGATTTAGAGAAGGATACCTAAGAGGATAAGAGGATATTCTATCAGCAACTCAATGAGGATATTCTATCAGCAACTCAAACTTAACCCTATTCACAAATCGGTCGTAAAAACTAGACGAAAATTACTCGGTGAAGATGAATATAATGAGTTGGAAGTTATTCTAGCAACAACAACAACAGCAAACATTTACTGAATTGTTTGCTGGAACGAAAATTCAATTGGTGATGATGACTCACTCATTAAGTAACAAATAAAACCAGAACTCAAATAATCACGAATGACCAGAAAGACCAGATCGAATGTGTTTATATAGTTAATAATTCATAAGAAATACGTGTAACGCAAAAAAACAAAACAAAAACATTCGTGGGTGTATGTATGGGAAGGGGTTGCTAAACGTCCCCGCCGCAGGTGAAAGCTTTATAAACTCTACTGTGAAGTCAACTTATTTTTCTCTTGACCTTCGATTTTGAACTGACATTAAACAAAAGCTGGATGACGATATCAAAGCATTATTCCTTAACTCGGCGGTATGACTTTAAACTCATCCAATAGTCATGGGAGTCTTTCCCGAGTTATTGTTTATTCAAATGTAACGAGTCATGAAGGACCTTTCCATTAGATGTTTAGTGAACAAATTGGCTATAATTTACCATAATTACTCAAAGATGGTTATGAACTCATCCAACATGTCTATATAATATAAATAAGATAAATCAACGTGATCTATCGCTAGGACTAATCAATAATAGATTTTGAAAATGTTATCCATGATTGTCTGGGTGTAATTAAGTAATGATTATGATTGTCTGGGTGTAATTAAGTAATGATGATTGTCTGGGTGTAATTAAGTAATGATTATGATTGTCTGGGTGTAATTAAGTAGTGATTATGATTGTCTGGGTGTAATTAAGTAATGATTATAATTGTCTGGGTGTAATTAAGTATTGATTATGATTGTCTGGGTGTAATTAAGTAATGATTATGATTATCTGGGTGTAATTAAGTAATGATTTTGATTGTCTGGGTGTAATTAAGTAATGATCATGAATATACATGTATATATATATATAACGTCATCCAATATAGCTGCACCCACGAAGGGCCTCATTTTCCCAGGTATTTAAAATGTCGTGCATCACTATGAGGTTCTGTAGATCCTGCCTTACAGCTGTTTGAAATGTGCACTACTGATAGATATTACGACACATTGTCACAACAGGATCACACGTTCTTACATACTTAGAAAATTAAGGACATTCCAACTAATTATTGTAAGAAAAAAAAGAATATTTAATAAAACACAACCAATGACATTCGTAGAAGGTTTAGGACATTCCAACTAATTATTGTAAGAAAAAACAATTAACGAAACACAACCACTGACATTCTTACAAGATTAAGGACATTAGAACTAATTATTGTAAGAAAAAATTAATGAAACACAACCAATGACATTCGTACAAAATTAAGGACATCCCAACTAATTATTGTAAGACAAAAAATTAATGAAACACAACCAGTGACATTCTTACAAGATTAAGGACATTCCAACTAATTATTGTAAGAAAAAAAAGAATATTTAATGAAACACAACCAATGACATTCGTAGAAGGTTAAGGACATTCCAACTAATTATTGTAAGAAAAACAAATTAATGAAACACAACCAGTGACATTCTTACAAGATTAAGGACATCGGAAGTAATTATTGTAAGAAAAAAAAAATAATGAAACACATCCAATGACATTCGTACAAAATTAAGGACATCCCAACTAATTATTGTCAGACAAAAAAAATTAATGAAAACAACCAATGACACTCGTACAATATTAAGGATATCCCAACTAATTATTGTAAAAAGAAAATAGAATATTTAATGAAACACAACTAACGACTCAGAAAACTCTCAGTAAAGACGGGACTTAGAAATATTACGACAGTGTGCGACTTTTGCGTCACCCTGTGTATACGTAAAAACGCCAAGACGTCCACATCGTTTTGTTTTCGGCCTATTATTGAATGCAAGCTTTCAATTCTAAAATACTTGAATTTATTTTCACTGTAGATATAACTTTTCTGCCTGCAATTCTTTACCACAATTATTCAAATTGCAGGGTAATTTTTCTCGTTGATGGTTTTTTGTGTCACCTAACTATTTCATAATGCTACAAATCTGCATGAATATAAGAGTCTATGACGGGTATTCGTCTCGAAGGTTTAAAAAGTATTGCTTGCTCCTGTCGAGGCCTGACTCCCTGATAAATTACCCCGAATAATAAGCAAGTCCTGTATTGTTTAATGTTGCCAAGCTTCATTTATCATACTTTATATTGATGGTCTCTTTAAATAGATTTTTAAATAATATCCTATCCAATAGCTTATTTTAGAAATACTGTTTCTGATAATTATGCGAATACGTTTGTTTTCTACCATATTTGTTGCTGAATGGTGATTTGATGTTGAGTTTCATTCAGATTGATGGAATTGTAATACAAGCACAAGAAAAGTTTGTTTACCTTAAATTTGTTAAAGTTAGTCTTAAGGCATTTGTGTCTTAGATTTACTTTTATGGTAAACGTTTAGGGGAAATATATATATTTTTAATATTGTTACGTCTCCGTTTGTTAATTGATTTCCCATAAATTCGTTCGACGAAACTTTAGCGACACAAGTCCTTTCTTAATAAAACTGGTTTATTCTTTCCGAATACAACTTTACGATACGCTTAATTTCAACAGTCGCTCTATAACAAACGTCTCACGAGGGCAACAATATTCTGTTCACATACATTCAATTACTCATCACCTACACACACATTGTCTCGTCACGTTGTGACCATCTTATATATATACCAGCGTACCCCAATCTAGTAAATGCTAGGGCATTCACGAAGGAACA
>NW_013670208.1:0-5645 GCF_000517525.1 Limulus polyphemus
AGCTTAAGTGAATAATAACTGTTATCTAGAGTTTCCTATAAACAGATTTGTACCGGATACCTTCCTTCTTCCACTGACATCTTTTGTGATCTAGAAATAAATCTTAAATATGTTTGGTGAGAGAATAACCTTCTATTTATTCTCATTTGACCTATCGTTTTTCTTTTAGTCAACCATTCTGTTAAATTATTCATGTAGTTTTATAACAATATTAATAGTTATTATATATGTTGTGTTGTGACAAACATTTATAAAACAAGTAAACGTAATTTGATTAAATCAACTGGAAAAAAAAATACTATTATAAATTATTAGTAAAATACATCACTAGATGGCGCTTAAATCTGGTTTATATGTTCAAAAACTACAACATTACAGAACCAATAAAATCACTGGACTTAAGAATCCACAGAATAACCTAATTTTAGAATTAACAAATCACCTGATTTCGAGTTATTTGTAAAGATTGAAACAAACGATTGGCTGGAGGTTTGTTAAACAAAAGATGTTAGTTCTTCAAGTGACATAAATACCATATTGTGATAATAAGAAACCTTGAATGGAGAAGCTGATACTTATCAGATTCAGTGCCAATTTCAGAACCATTAAAACCAATTGAACTCAAGTACGGATAGCATGACCCACCAACTCATCGTAAGGTACTTATACCAAATAGCGGAACAGTAAAATTATTATATCATTGCCGATACATGACTTTGAAACTGACTTGGTAAACTAACACGTGACATTTAATGAATATTAACAGTTATTATTCACTTAAGCTATACACAAAACTTTACAAATCTCTTTATAAGAAACTCTAGATAACAGGCAATATTCACTTAAGCTATACACAAAACTCATCTAATATATTGTACTTACTTGATGTACTTACTTCACCTTTGTTTTATATTAGATAAAACAAAGGTGAAGTAAGTACATCATATTAGATAAAACAAAAGTGAAGTAAGTACATCATATTATAAAAGGTTATTGAAAGAAATGTCTGCTCATAATAAATCATAAAAATTGTTCGGTCGATAACTCTTCCCCTGCCATCTATTTTACTAACTTTTTATGGCTTGATCTATTTTAGTTTTTTTCTCTTTATTTCCTAATTAATTAAAATTCCTGGTTTTGAGAGCAAAAACTGCACTATGGGATATATATAGCACTGTGACCGCGAAATAGATCGACTCTACTCTCACACTCATAAACTCTGTTTACAAAAGAAAAAGTAAGGTCAAAGTAGATAGACCAGAAATACATAAGAAAAATTAGAATCTTGTAAAATGACGTGGGAATATTCGTGTGATTCACGTCCAATAAAGCCAGATCATTATTGTAGCTGACAAACAATCTGTTTGTCACAATAGTGTGTGTTTGTAGGGGTTCCGTTCTTACAATCAGGTTTTGTACGGATAGAAGACTTACATAACTTGTTGTTCGCGTTTTCGTTGTTATTTAGTACAAAAGTAGAAACAGCTCGGCTTCGGCTATAATTATTTTTGTGTACGTAACTTTCTACGGGCTCGTAGAACGAGAACACTAAAAATAAGGCACCTGTTATAGCGTCAGTATGAAGTTATGATCTTCCAGTTGTCGGTATGTCTGTCTGGCTTGTTCGTCTCCGTAAACACTAATGACGTAAGCCGCACGGATACACTTGCTAGGCAACAAATAACAAAAAGCCGAAAATAACCGACGCTGTAAAAACATTTCTTCAATGTTTCGACTTAAGCCGAGAATGGGATCAGAAACCATAGATGTAGTAATCTGAGAAGCCTGAAGTAGAACGAATAACTTGGGGTCAGAAAATCATTGTGCTCCCGTATATTTTGGCGACAACAATTTTTTGTTTGGTTTTTACTTCTTCTATGCAATCAGCTAACGATATTAAACGAAATTATAGTTTTTAAGTTGTAAACATTTGGCTGTTACTAAGTTTTTGTGTATTTGTAAAATGTGTACACCGGATGTTATCTGAAATATTCCTTAGAAATTATTTGTATGACGTAAGATTTTGTTGTACACAGCAAAGTATTTAATTTCTATTCTAATCCTAATCTGTGAAATTGTCCAATAATACTTACAGCGTTTTTATTGATTGCCAAATATTTTGTATTTATTTACGACTGCCCCCACCCCCACTCTCCCAAGGTTTTGTACGTTCCGACATGACTAATTTTCCCAGAACTTTAAAAAACTGTTTATGTTCTACAAACATATAAAACAAGTCAGAAAGAAGAGCTCTGGAATCATAACAAAATTAACTTAAAATTCAACTGGGTTGTATTAAATTTATATTATACATACAGATCAAATAGCAGAAACTTGTTAAATCAAACTTCTAAACAGGCAGTAGAAACCTGCTAAATCAAAACTTCTAAACAGACAGTAGAAGAAACTTGTTAAATCAAAACTTCTGATCAAGCAGTAGAAACCTGCTAAATCAAAACTTCAAAACAGGCAGTAGAAACCTGCTAAATCAAAACTTCTAAACAGGCAGTAGAAGAAACTTGTTAAATCAAAACTTCTGATCAAGCAGTAGAAACCTGCTAAATCAAAACTTCTAAACAGGCAGTAGAAACCTGCTAAATCAAAACTTCGGATCAAGCAGTCGAAACTTGTTAAATCAAAACTTCCGATCAAGCAGTCGAAACTTGTTAAATCAAAACTTCTGATCAAACAGTCGAAACTTGCTAAATCAAAACTTCTGATCAAGCAGTCGAAACTTGTTAAATCAAAACTTCGGATCAAACAGTCGAAACTTGTTAAATCAAAACTTCCGATCAAGCAGTCGAAACTTGTTAAATCAAAACTTCTGATCAAACAGTCGAAACTTGCTAAATCAAAACTTCTGATCAAGCAGTAGAAACTTGTTAAATCACAACTTCTGATCAGGCAGTCGAAACTTGTAAATCACAACTTCTGATCAGGCAGTCGAAACTTGTAAATCACAACTTCTATAGTTATTTGCCACGTTAAGCCTCACAACTTGTATTCACTAGAACTCTTTCTTTTCGACCCTTGTCTATCATTTAAAATATTTTAAATGTTTGTTAATGTAACCCCAGGGGTTTCAACTGATTAGTATAAGGTCATTTTACTTGTGTCTAACCCCAGGGGTTTCAACTGATTAGTATAAGGTAATTTTACTTGTGTCGAGCCTCAGGGGTTTCAACTGATTAGTATAAGGTCATTTTACTTGTGTCTAACCCCAGGGGTTTCAACTGATTAGTATAAGGTAATTTACTTGTGTCGAGCCTCAGGGGTTTCAACTGATTAGTATAAGGTCATTTTACTTGTGTCTTGGATAAATATAAGCGATTTCACTTGATTTTTTACAGACGATTTCCTTTATTCCTTGGAGAAACTTCAGAGATGTCACTTGCTTATTATTAGACAATTTATCTTGTTCCTTTGTTGATGATGTTTAGAATTAGTATAATTATACATCGGTTAAATCTCGACATTTTGATTATGTAAATACTTAAAGCTAGAATGGTTTAAACTACTGTTCCACCTATCCAAGGAAGCAAGTAAAGTTAGTTGTCTTCTCAAGAAAACATTAGTTATATATAAAACTCAAAATCTTTCTGTTGGTTTGTATGTTTTCTTGCTTACTTGCTTGATTGTCTGCCGTGTTCACTGCGCAGGTCACACTTCCTTCACGTAAAGGTGCGCATAACGACAGTTTTTTCGTTGATATACGCGTATATCGTCTGCTAGCCGAACCAGTAATTGTATCGATAACGTATACATTACACGAATAAATTCTATGCAGACTTCACATTTTTTTATAAGTTTGACTTAGCATGAGGTGTAAGATGGGTTGAACCTGGAAATTATATTTTTCTGTTACCATTAGAATATACAGGCCTATTTAGTTATAGATTTTAAATTATACATCTACTAATACATCATATATTTAACCTCACACACTAAAGAATTGTATGCAAAATTTGAATTTTTTGTGTGAAAAAGCAAACAATAGGCCTAGCCTATAAAATAAAATTATGCTGTCTACTATAAAATAGACTTATTGTGTAAAATGAGATTAAAGTCAAGTCAGCGAATATATTTTATTCTACTTTTTTTTCTCCGGGTGTTTCGATACCTGGAATTGGATTTTTTTTCTTTTGATACATTATAAAGCACAATATTGCATTCTATTTGTAGTACATTTCATACATCAACGTCATAATGTGAATAGGTATCACATCCATAAAAATATAATAAATTCACATTAAAGCAAATTTAACATAATATTACATACATATTTACGTTGTAAATTTTAATATTTGAGGAGGGATGACGGGGGATGGGGGGAACAGAGCTAGGCTTATCCTGTTCCCCAGAACGGTACTCCTAGTGTATAAGATTATCTAAATATTCTCCATAAAGGTCTATTTATCCTTGCTAGTGAAGGAAATACTACTTGCATCGTTCCAAAGGAAGCACTGATTTAAGACAGGTTCGTAGTTTATTTTCAAAAAGCAAACTTAAGGTTGTTGTTGTTCTTTTTTTCATAAATTCACGAAATATTTTTTACCTATCGAAATATGGAACGGGGAAACAGAGAGAGTAGTTGTTGTTTTTTCGAAAACCCGGGCAACGCTGCTAGTCACCTATATTAAAACATTTATAAAATGTATACTTCACATAGTAGATCAAATGCGTATGTATAATAAGATAGTCTGACATGTTCTGCTCAAAACAATTCCTTGTATTTAAAAATTGCATCTCCAACAGAGAAATCGATTTAATTTAGATTACTAGATGGCAGCACCAGCTAGTAAGACGTATTCTTCAACACCTATCTCCTTTTACTTTTCCTTCTGGTTGCTCCGTGGTTACTCAAAGGGCTTTTAACCCTAAATATTGTGTTTCGATAATCGTGTTTGGCAAAGCACAGATAGCCCAATGTGTATCTTTGTGCTTAACGATGAGTAAAGAAACAAAGAAAGAGTTTTATTTTTAAAATATATAGTAAATTTATCAGGATCAGCTAACTGTTATTTTTACAGATGTAACGAATGTCATTTTAAAATAATCGTTAAAATTGACTAAATGAAATAATTAGCAGAATTTTTACAAATCTTTGGCAAAAATAATTAATAATAATGAATTAATGAAACCACCTGGTTAATAAGACTGCAAACGTTCTTTTATTTACCATATTGTTTACAAACATCAGATTTAGATAGTTTAGCTAAGCCTATCGCATAAGTTGGATACCCAAATCATTGATTTACTAACATTGCAAGGGTAACTTAGGGGAAGAATCAACATCGATTTACTAACATTGCAAGGGTAACTTAGGGGAAACAATCAACATTGATTTACTAACATTGCAAGGGTAACTTAGGGGAAGAATCAACATCGATTTACTAACATTACAAGGATAACTTAGGGGGAGAATCAACATTGATTTACTAACATTGCAAGGATAACTTAGGGGAAGAATCAACATTGATTTACTAACATTATCCCCTAAGTTACCCTTGTAATGTTGATTGTTTCCCCTAAGTTACCCTTGCAATGTTAGTAAATCAATGTTGATTCTCCCCTAAGTTACCCTTGTAAGTTACCCTTGCAATGTTAGTAAATCAATGTTGATTCGGGGGAAACAATCAACATTA
>NW_013670208.1:6105-9034 GCF_000517525.1 Limulus polyphemus
AGGGGAAGAATCAACATTGATTTACTAACATTACAAGGGTAACTTAGGGGAGAATCAACATTGATTTACTAACATTGCAAGGGTAACTTAGGGGAACAATCAACATTACAAGGGTAACTTAGGGGAGAATCAACATTGATTTACTAACATTGCAAGGGTAACTTAGAGGAAACAATCAACATTACAAGGGTAACTTAGGGGAAACAATCAACATTACAAGGGTAACTTAGGGGAAGAATCAACATCGATTTACTAACATTCTGTGTTCCATTTGTTTGTTTATTTGTTTCGGATAATTTCTCCAAACTTCACAAGGGTTAACTGCATAAGCAGTGACCAAATATGAACTGATAGACTAGACAGAAGTCAACTGGTCATTAGTAACCATTGCCAACTCTTAAACTACTCTAATCGATGAGCGGGATTTGACCGTCATCTTTATAACGCACACACGGCTCCAGAGTGCGGATACGAAGACTATCATGTTAATCCATTTGTAATGAAATTTATAATGGTGTTTATATAGATATATACTAGTATTAAATGACGGGAAACCAAAGCCTACCATATTTGAATCAATAATCCAATATACGTGGGAACTTCGTAAATGTGAGTAATATTTACTTTACTTAAAGAGTGTCTTCCCAGGATCGCTCCTTGTCCCAGCATTCATTGATCACAGTTATTTTATCATCAATTACATTATTGCAATAATTCTCTTAAAACCACATTTCTTGTAAATACTCGATCATCGTCCAAAAAATACTCTTCATAACAAACGGGAAATGAATTTTACTGGTTGCTAAATAAATCCTTGGTATAAAAATTCGCTCCTTGACAGACTTTTATAGAGCAGAAAAAGTGACGAAATTAAGGAGCTATTTACGCCTATGTTAGCGATTCAATTCAACTAAAATGGGAACAGAAAATCAAAAGAGGTGGTATTATAGGAGAAAAAGTGGAATTGGACTCGTGTAACTCACGAAATACGGAGAAGTCGAGCGTGACGCCGACTGACTGACCGACCGACACTTGGTTTTATGATTATGTGTTACCAGTTTCTACAACGTACCGTTTATCTTCTAAAGTTAATACTAGGTGTCATGAAAAATCACGTAGAGAATCCTTTCACGTGTTTAGTGAAATATTTAAATAACGCTTCCTGTACTCAGCCAACGTTTACATCTGCTACACTGAACTTCATTGTTTAATTTTATAGCCTATTTTACTTGCTAAAAGAAAATAGTCTGATAGAGATGATTTGTGGACTCCAATTCTATTTGCTTTCAGCATCTTACCGTTGTAGTGGACAACTAGGTCTTCACAGGAGTCTGTGGATCTTGTTCCACGAATGTCCTCGTGTAAGAAATTGTCATTAAAACATCAAGAACAGACTTGACATGTATAGCAAGTAGTAGAAATATGATGAAGAAATTAGTCTGTGATGATCCGGGGGTTAAAAACAGGTTAACAGCCAGGATCATTTAAAGAATCGTGTGGATCAGAGTTGCGACGTGTTGGAATATTAAGACTGAGTAACATGAATTGAATATTGGAAAGAACTATGTTTTTGATTAATCTCAGACAAAGTTTGTCGGTTGTGACAAAATACACAAACGTTTTACTCTCTAAAACCGATCAAACTTCGTCTGAGATTGATTTAAAGATTCTAAATGTTCCAGCAAAGACTGGTATCATCTTCAAATATATAACCCGCATTTATCGTCCGAGGATTTTCTGGCATCATCTTCAAATATCTAACCCACATTTATCATCCAGAGGATTTTCTGGCATCATCTTCAAATATCTAACCCACCTTTATCGTCCAGAGGATTTTCTGGCATCATTTTTAAATATCTAACCCACATTTATCATCCAGAGGATTTTCTGGCATCATCTTCAAATATCTAACCCACATTTATCATGCAGAGGATATGAACAGAAGTCATTAAAAAAGTCTTCGTAAAGAAAACGTTTCAGACGATATGTATATATTTTTTACGTCAACCTAGGATTCCGTCAGCTTGATCTGTATATACTTAATTTACTCCGTTCTGAAACACGGGTTTCCTGTAAACGAAATTATATGACGCTTTGCATAAAAGTGTCGCAATACTGCATGCAAACTACAACTGATTGATTAGATGCAAATTTAAATGTTTAACTCTAGAGCACTGGCGTTACCATAGCAACAATAATGGTTGTTTTAGACAGATGAGCCTTATTTCTGACAGGAATTTTCTGAACTCTATGAAGCCTGAATTTTTACAGAAAAAAAAATGATGTCATAGAATAGTTTCAAATAACCACGATTTTAGTTCTGTTGTATACCAGAAAATTGTACCTTTTTTACTTGCTTCGTCTTTAGTTACAAACGTTATACATCCAGTATCCTCATAAGAGTATGTTGTCAGGCAACAGTAATGGCTCACAGACTTGGTGCTTCAATATGCAGGTTACCTTGGTTACATGTGCAGCGCACTGAGAGTATGTTGTCAGTCTACAGTAATGGGTCACAGACTTGGTGCTTCAATATGCAGGTTACCTTGGTTACATGTGCAGCATACTGAGAGTATGTTGTCAGTCAACAGTAATGGGTCACAGACTTGGTGCTTCAATATGCAGGTTACCTTGGTTACATGTGCAGCGCACTGAGAGTATGTTGTCAGGCAACAGTAATGGCTCACAGACTTGGTGCTTCAATATGCAGGTTACCTTGGTTACATGTGCAGCGCACTGAGAGTATGTTGTCAGTCTACAGTAATGGCTCACAGACTTGGTGCTTCAATATGCAGGTTACCTTGGTTACATGTGCAGCGCACTGAGAGTATGTTGTCAGGCAACAGTAATGGCTCACAGACTTGGTGCTTCAATATGCAGGTTACCTTGGTTACATGTGCAGCGCACTGAGAGTATGTTGTCAGTCTAC
>NW_013670208.1:9760-16817 GCF_000517525.1 Limulus polyphemus
AAAAAAAAGAGTGATTTCTTTTTAAATCATGAAAAAACAACTTAAAACACTGCGTCGTATAATAACGGGTTATTTTATCTTCGACACAAAAAAAATAAGATAATGTACTGGAAAATAATAGTTCAAAGTGCTCCTGAAAACATAAAGATATTCGAGCACGTGTCTGTTTTCTTGTTTGCACAATAAGGCTCAGTGTAGCCTTCAACGTTAATTTTGTATTCTTTTTCGCCAATTATAACAATTTTGGGGCAACAAACAAATTATCTGTTGTAAAAGTTATCTTTTACCTAGATAATGCAATCGTGACTGACGTCATAGAGTGCACGAGCTTTGATGTTGACAAATTATCGATAAGTGTTGTTTCCTATTTACGTGCAACATTTTAAGCAACTGTTTGTGTCTCAAGGACAAGAAACACAAATTTGATAAGATATACGTCCAATTTATAAATGTTATAAAAAAAAGAAATGTCTGCACGAAAAGTAAGATTTAATACAAACGAAGTCTACTTGACTTCTTATCATTTTCTACCTGTTATTTCTCATATTTTTACAGATATGATCATTTATTAGTTGTGATAATATAATAAAGGCATTACACTTGGTAATATAGAACTAATCTGAACTAAAACTGACACTTTAGTTACCAAGGTCGGCTAAAAGAAACAATGTTATATTTTTTCGTGTTATTAAATAAAGGCTGTTAACCCAAGCTGCTCCCTTATTAACAAGTACAATGTATCATCAAAGAGAGTTAATTTAGCCTTTCTAGTTAACGTACAGGTTCTTTGTAGTTCCTAAAAGTCGTAGTCATAATCATTTCTCATTCAAGGTTTCGGGTGTTTATAAATGTATATATTAGTTTCTAGTGCACACGTACGTAATACATATATTATTCATGTTTTAGTTACCAGCAACTAGTGTTTTTGAGTTTTTTACTCTGCAGGGTGAAGATTATATCAGTTTCAAGTCACGTGGTGTGTAACGTTTAATCATGATAGATGTTAGCGTAATAGATGAGATAATACACCACAATGATGGTACTTCCAAGTAGAAGGAGTGTATCATGGTACTTCCCAATAGAAGGAGTGTATCCACTCCTTCTATGGGGAAGTACCACGATACTCTTCTATTGGGAAGTACCACACTCTTCTATGGGAAGTACCACGATAGATACACTCCTTCTATTGGGAAGTACCACGATATGGTACTTCCCAATAGAAGGAGTGTATCATGGTACTTCCCCATAGAAGAGTATCACGGTACTTCCAGTAGAAGAGTATAATGGTACTTCCCAATAAGTGTATAATGATTCATATTGTGTTACTTAGTGTTAATCCTTGGTCTTTAGTCGGTACAAAAATTACTAATTCGTACACTAAAGTTAGTTAATTTCACTTGTCATAAGACTTTAGTATCAGGCCTACTGTGATATTTTACACTACATTCTATATTTAGCCCATTAAGGGTTTGCAAGAATTAGAAGTGTGTATAATAACAGAATTCCAACCACATTATGTTCGCCATATCTAATACCAACGATGTGTTTCGCTCAATCCTGGGCTCATCAAGCCGGCTTAGACACAACAAACACAGTAGTAATCGAAATACTGGTTAAATGTAACACTGTCCTATAATATGGTGTTTAAGTTAGAACAATACATTGTCCTACAATATTACACCTAAAACAATACAGTGTCCTACAATAATACACCTAAAACAATACACTGTCCTACAATAATACACCTAAAACAATACACTGTCCTACAATAATACACCTAAAACAATACACTGTCCTACAATAATACACCTAAAACAATACAATGTCCTACAATAATACACCTAAAACAATACATTGTCCTACAATAATACACCTAAAACAATACACTGTCCTACAATAATACACCTAAAACAATACACTGTCCTACAATAATCACCTAAAACAATACAGTGTCCTACAATAATACACCTAAAACAATACCGTCCTACAATAATGCACCTAAAACAATAGTGTCCTACAATAATACACCTAAAACAATACACTGTCCTACAATAATACACCTAAAACAATACATTGTCCTACAATAATACACCTAAAACAATACAGTGTCCTACAATAATACACCTAAAACAATACAATGTCCTACAATAATACACTTAATCTTCAAACGTTTGTATATTCATAATAACATATCAGAAACAATATAATATAATATTAGTTATTTTTACCATAATAAATACAAGTATTGGTTGACAAAAATCACCCAAACTTCTGTTTTCTTGTACTTTTCCGAGATTCAAAATAAAATGTTTTATTCAGTATATAAATATTATATTAATATTTACGAATTTCACTGCTAACCATTTTTTATGTTCTTTGGAAATATTTAATAGCAGATATATGTATGATTTCAATGCTTTAAATATAACATTTACGGCGTTTTGTTGGCGAGGTACTTTATTTTCAGATCTTTAAAATACATACTAAACTAAACATCAAAAATATCAATACAACTTCTATAACCACTCTATTCTACTTAGGGATTTTTAAACAAAACAAAATTTTCAAACTTTAATGTAGAATAAAACAAGTTATAGAAAGAAAAAAACGGTGAAAATCGCCTGCGCACCCTCTCCCTGTCAAAAGATGTTTATTAAAAGCTCGCAACGAGTTTTAAAGTCGCTTCTCTTATCACAGTGTTTATGTAAGACTTCTGTTTGATCGGTTAACTTAAATCCCTCTCTTGCTAAATATTCGAGTTTAAATTACACGCCAATTAAATATCAGCAAACTACACAAGTAATTAAACATCATTCATCAGCCAGCTGATGAAAGGAATTTCTTATAAAAAATATGTTTACATTTTTACACTGATGCTTTAGACTAAATAGTTTCGTTTTTTTAACCTCCATCTTATACTGAATGCTTTCTTGGAATCCAGACTTCGTCTTCGCTGGTGTAAGAGCTTTGTGATGATGTCGACATACGTGAGGAGTGGGTGGACGACCGGTAATTCTTCCAATCAAATTCCCGATTGAGAAGAACTGGCGAATTCGGAGACGGCTGGTGGATAGTACCGTCAACAACACATTCCGAGACAGTATCCGAAAGTAATCTGACGTCAGAAAAAGCCTCGTGAATCTCGAGGAACTTCTGGTGTGATCTACGCATGCGTAAACTACCATATATCGGAAGAGAGATCCGTCTTGAGGAGCTGACCTCCCCAATCTTCCGATCGCTTGAAAGAGGTATCAGTCTGGTTGAAGTGTTCACTGCTAAAGAATTATCATCGGAACTTAAATCCAGACCCTCAACACTCAGTTCCAAGTCACTGTTGTTCAGTACACGCGACGTATTTCGACTAGTTATGGGCAAAAAAGGTTTTCTCCTTCTGAAAAGCTTTTCCGGCGTTGATGTCATAATGGGACAGCTTTTCCGAAAATTCTGATTTCTTATGAAACCTGAACTTTCATCCAACTGCTTGCTAAGCTTGCCTTCTTTTATGTTGAACTTCAACCGCTCCATCCCTGGCAGTCGGGGATTCCTCATCTCCGCCAGGATTCTTCTTGAACTCTCAACTCTTATACTTTCAAAATATCCTGAAATTAAAAGAAATTATTTAAATAATTGAGAAGAAACTAAGAATATCGTTCTTGGAAATAAGGACAAAATTGTTTGTTGTTGAGTATGAAAGCGCAAATGTTTACTTTTTTTTCAATGGAAACTTAGTTTCTTTCATCGCCGAAAGGGAGTTTATAACCGTAAATCCAGTTTTTTCTAGCTTCATTTATCCTGATATGTACTTCATGTACGGATTGGGGGGGGGGGGGCAACAGGTAGCGCCCCATGAGTGAATACATGCCGAACATCACAAGTGATCTAGGTGGTGTTATTTAACCATCAGATATCGACACGTGTGGACTGTCATGTTTTATCACAGGTAGTCCATCTGTTAGAGTTCGACAGGTGTGGACCGTCATGTTTTATCACAGGTAGTCCATCTGTTAGAGTTCGACAGGTGTGGACCGTCATGTTTTATCACAGGTAGTCTATCTGTTAGAGTTCGACGGGTGTGGACCGTCATGTTTTATCACAGGTAGTCCATCTGTTAGAGTTCGACAGGTGTGGACCGTCATGTTTTATCACAGGTAGTCCGTCTGTTAGAGTTCGACAGGTGTGAACCGTCATGTTTTATCATAGGTAGTCCATTATTTCGCAAATTCGTCTGAATGAACTCTTAGCAAATTCTAACATAAACTTGTTCAAAATTCTTGAGGTTTAGCCATAAATTCAAGACTAATTTTGCCATACAGAGGCAATTGCTCAGAACATTCCAAAATGATTTAAACTTTTGTTTATTTTATTGCAAAGCGCAAAGTTACACAATGGACTATTTGTGCTGTGCCCGCTACGGGTATCGAAACCCGGTTTTTAGAGTTAAAAGCCTTCAGACTTACCGTTGAACCAATAGGAGGCAATAACTTGTTTGTTTGTTTGTAATTAAGCACAAAGCTACACAATGGGCTATCTGTGCTCTGCCCACCACGGGTATCGAAACCAGGATACTATCGTTGTAAGTCCGCTGTGCCACTGGGGGAGGGGCAATAACTTAAACGATGCTCTAGTCTAAAAGATTCTTGTTTGCACTGGTGACGAAGAGTTTTTAGTACACTTACAATCAAGAAACTGTAATACACTAGTGATAAAAAAAACAGCACACTAATGTTCAAGAAATTATAGTACATTAATGGTAGAAAAAATCTTTATAACAAGAGAACAATTTAGCACAAAATTAGTTAATTATACTCGAAATGTTACAAAGTAAATAAAGCTGTATTACCGATTTTCCTCAACTCAATGCACGCAATAGACTCGATCTGCATACTTTATTTAAACATGAACTTAGACTTACCCGTACAATCGATGACAGGTTAGCCCTGATTGTCTTGCATTCGTAACGAATAGGACTATTAAACTTTATCGGCATGAATTTGGTCAGGTGACACAAGATTAGAACTGACGCATTTAGCTCATGATTTAGTTCTTCTGTTTTCACCGTACAGTGGTTTTATTTACGAACAGATAGAATTTTGGTAAAATATTCGCCGTTTTCTGAAGCAGATATTTGTTAGATCTAACGTGATTTCATGCGCTAACCTCAATCTTTAATTTCTTGTAATTTACTTTGAAATTTCGATTATTTACAACTTAAAAAATATACTTACCTAAAGAGAAAAATATCTGTAATTAGTGCACCATATAAAAACTTACACTATACAATGAAAAGTCCAAGTAAAAAACAATTATTTCTATCCTGCAATCCTGGGCCTAAACTAAAGTTTCCTTTAACAATTACTTCCAGTCCAACATTTCTATTTTTTCACGGCTTTAGTATACCAGTTTTGTTTACCTTGTTCACCAGTTCAATCGATGGTTGTAGACCAGTTCAAATTCCACACTGGAATAGACCTATACCATATCTAAAACGAATTATAATTCTACCTCATAAGTTATTAAAAACGTTAGTTCTATGTGTACAATAACTCGTGAACAGTATCCATTTGTCACAGTTCTGGCGAAGGCTAATCTCATGTAACGCCCGGAAAACAAATCTAGTTCCAACCAGAATCTAGGCCTAAAAGGCATTAAAGTGTGACTGTTGAATTTTTTATCTGTTCTATTGCTTTCCTAGCGAAAACGTATTTCAGTCTGGACAAAGTATGTATATAAACAATCAAATTGCGTGATTAATATTATTAAGTCACTGAATATGGTCAGTTTTTATTGAAAGTCGATTAACCACGCCACGAAAGTCACTGCGGCACTTAGTAATTTTATAAGCACATAAACTAGTTCAATCTTGAAAAACAAACAAACAAAAGAAGAAAAAAACATGCATATTAGTTTTAACCTAACCACGAAAAACAACTGATACAAGACTAGTAGTGAACTTAGATAAAAAAAATAAAAAGTCATTTACAGAAATCACATTCGAATATTGTTAAAAGCGTATGATACAAGACTAGTAGTGAACTTAGAAAAAAAATAAAAGTCATTTACAGAACTCACATTCGAATATTGTTAAAAGCGTATGATACAAGACTAGTAATGAACTTAGATAAAAAGTAAAAAGTCATTTACAGAAATCACATTCGAATATTGTTAAAAGCGTATGATACAAGACTAGTAGTGAACTTAGATTAAAAAAAAATAAAAAGTCATTTACAGAACTCACATTCGAATATTGTTAAAACAACTGATACAAAACTAGTAATGAACTTAGATAAAAAAAAATAAAAACCTCACTTACAGAAGTCACAATCAAATGTCACTGAAACGACTGATACAAAATTAATAGTGTATAGAGATCAAAAAATAAAGATTCGTTTGTTTGTGTTGAAACACAAAGCTGCACAAAGGGCTATCTGTGCCACTACGGGTATCGAAACCCGGTTTCTAGCGTTATTAGTCCACAGACTTACCGCTGTGCTAGTGAGGGGCAAGTAAATGTTCATTAATAACGGTCACGTAACAATAGATTTTTTCTGGATCAATTTGAAATTTCAATCTTAATTGTATGACAAAATAATCAAAATTTAATTTGTC
Organism: Limulus polyphemus; assembly: GCF_000517525.1. Taxonomy (NCBI): domain Eukaryota; kingdom Metazoa; phylum Arthropoda; class Merostomata; order Xiphosura; family Limulidae; genus Limulus; species Limulus polyphemus. Next base: position 16,367 of record NW_013670208.1, read on the forward strand.
GAATAATTTCCTAAAGATGAAAATACATAACCAACTGTTTTAATAAACGAACTGAAAATAATAAGGATTAAACTATCATATTTCAAACATTAAATATTTTGTAATTTGTCTCATTGTAGTTTATTAAGCTAACTTTCGATTCAGATGTAATCTAGAAATTTATTCCGAGTCAGCTTGCAATAAAATTAATTTTAAAAAGTTCACAATAAAATTAAAATATAAGATCATAACTTAAAAGATAGTTAACACTAAAATATAATATTGTAATTTAAAATATAGAATAAAAGTAAAATATAAGATCATAACTTAAAAGATAGTTAACACTAAAATATAATATTGTAATTTAAAATATAGAATAAAAGTAAAATATAAGATCATAACTTAAAAGATAGTTAACACTAAAATATAATATTGTAATTTAAAATATAGAATAAAAGTAAAATATAAGATC
>NW_013670208.1:16827-18437 GCF_000517525.1 Limulus polyphemus
TATATACCTCGCCTACCCCATCTAGCAAACACTAGAGCATTCGCCAAAGTACATGATAGTTCTAGAAACGTTGCGTCACAGTAGTCATGTGACTCGATGACGCAACAATAGATACTACAGAGGTTTAACTTCTACAGTACACAAGTCAAATACTGCAGAAATTGTTTTAAAAACGTCTATTAAAAATTACCAAAGCCGCAAATATTAATTATAGAAATATTAAACAAAATATGTTTGTTTGTAATTATGCACAAAGCTACACAGTGGGCTATCTGTGCTCTGCCCAACACGTGTATCGAAACCCGGTTTAAGCAGATTGGGCAGAGCCGAAATATACGAAGAGATGAAATGTCTAGAGAATTAGAAAGGCTAGTAGACAAAGTTCATATTTATATAGAATTAAAAAGATTGTTAGCCAAAGATGAAATTTACACAGAATGAAAAGAACTGTCACGCACAGATGAGTCTTACTCTTAATATAAATGCAGCAGTGTGTCCTCTTTACCCAATTTTTCTGTGTAACAAGATGTGATAATTCAGTTTAGAGTCGTGAAATAGGCTAAATCTGGTTTTACTTGAAGAGTTTAATTTTATTTTTCAAAATGAGATAAGGCTTACTCAATGATTACGAAATTATTTTATTATGAAATAATAATCTTTTTCTATTTACTTTAAACGTAAGATAACATAACATAATACATTGTAATCTAATCTTAAAATCCACAAAGATTATCGAGACGAAGAGCAGAAGAAAAGTAGTCACGCGCTTTTTGACACGGAGAAAGGAGCAAACAAAAACACATCGTGACTAATACTTTACTAAAAGGACACTAGCAGCAGGAAATGCTCACAAGATGGCGATCCTATCTTCACGGATTTCCCGAGAACTTTCTAATTTGCAACGTTAAAACTGATATCACGAGAAGCCTAATGCACGCCCCATAGTTTAACAACTTATTTTTTTTTTATGCTTTGTCTGGAACAACAGAGAACAAAGAACATCAAGAGTTAATTCTTAACTTCCAGCACGGATGTGAATTGTTACTAAAGCAACTGGAATTTCTCTGAATCATATTACAAATATACTCATGTTCCTCAGGAGTTTTATGTCAAGGTCTCACTTAGCAAAAGGAAAAATAACAATTACCTGTAATTACAGCCTCAGGGCACAAATACATATCCACACACACACAAAGTAAACAGTAGTTTTTCACTTTTATTTTAACTTTTGTTGGTGTTTTAATTTTTGTGTTTGACTTGATAATTGGTTTCATCCATGTAAGTGGTAACTACAAACAACAACAAAAGTAACTAACTCCTGAATTGTGATTATTTGACTAATAGAGAACATGGAAGTAGCCAAAAAAACCTAAGGTTTGTATTCTAAAGTCCTAGGGCGGTGGTGGGCAACTAGTGGGCCTAAGGGTGCACTGCATCCTAATATACGTTTCATATATAACGTATTTTTTATTAAAATTTATAATATTTGGCTTATGTATGATGGATCTACTTCAGTTGAGTTTGACTGTCCAACAACTTTTTTTGGAGAAACACAATTTGGAGATTTTAGAATATACTAGACCACCCGTGACCCGTTGGGTCACCCACTA
>NW_013670208.1:19146-24416 GCF_000517525.1 Limulus polyphemus
AGATCATTTAATTAAATATTTCAATCCATTCGTGTTATTCATAATTCAAGAAAAGATATTTGATTGTTAATCGGGAATAAAAGGAAAGACCATTTTATTTTTCAAAAAAGTGAATTCAGAGTTTTCAGGTATTGTGATGAATTAGTTCATTATGTTGTGGTCTTTCCTCTTAAACCTTCTATAAATAAGAAACAGTAACACTTCACTTTTTCTTCAAATTACCTACCATAACCAAGGCACGTAATTGAGAAATTCTTCAAGATCTTGATTTTGTCATCTTACGCTTTTTAATGAAGATGGGAACATTGATAGGGAAATAGATTTGAATGAAGAAGTTTCGTAAAGAGCGCGAACGGTAGTGTGATGTAAAATTACTCATGCTAGAAATTTTCATAAAAGTTACCCGAAAAACGACGCTAACTCGGTAACCCGTGACCCGATTTTAACGAAACTTGTTTTATTCTGTTTCTATTCTCATTTCATTACAAATCTGGCGCAATTGTGCGCCGTTTTTGTTGTTTTTAATTACAGACAAGCAAACAAACAATCTCATAGTTTTAGTAGTATATAGATATCACCTGCTTTAAGTCAGTGGTTTGACGTGGTTGTCCTGATAAGCTGTCCGCCGGTGGGTCAACGGTAAGTTTATAGACTCACAATGCTAAAATACTGGGCTTAATTCCCCGCGGAGGACAGAACGTATATACAGTCCATCATGTAGCTTTGTCCTAAAACAAACAGTAAAACACAATACTTGAACAGATGGTTCGCGTGGAAGAACTGTTAAAGAGGCCATTCTGAAAACAAACAAACAAACTAGGAAGTGAGTGCGACGATTCTTTGACTTATGAAGTTCTGTTGGGTCATTTTGTAATGCTAAGGAGACTTACAGTTCTTTTACTAAACGGAGCATAACGTTTATTACCTCAATACAAACAGCTATGTACCTAATGCTGTCTATACCGGGGGCTTTCTTACCAACTTCTTTTCTGTCTGCATAAAATACATATCAGATTCTTCTACACTTTTAGCACTTTCATTTAGTCTGACATTCGCCTGTCTTTCTGCTACACTCGACATAGCCGAGCTCAGCTCGCGTGACTATTGCTATGTACGTACATTGTTGTTATTATTGATATACGTGTGGTGTTTTCTGGTACACTGATTCCCTTTCGATTAGTGGGATAATTGTGTGAGCATAACACGAGATTTGACTGACTTTGTTGTGTAAATGTTAAACTGTATTCCTCGACTCTTGACTGAGTTTTATTAGTTATTTTCATTTATATGTTGCTTCAATTTAATTGACTCATTCTTTATATACTATACTCATGAAAGATTTTCTGTAACATGTGTAATACAATTACGCCCAAACTTTCCAATCTATTGGTAGTGCTGGGTGTTTTTTGTTTTGTTTTGCACAGCTTCAGGGTGCTCATATCAATAAATTATAGGGTACTCAAGCATCCATGGAGTAGCATCACACACATATATATATTCATTCATACACGCATACTGCCATATACATATATCTCAACACTACACATTATTACATATACTAGTATCATTAGAGAGAATGCCTCCGGCTCATGCGCGTTTACCATGCTGACCAACACGGGCTACTTCTCGATAGCCACGGTATCATCATGTGGTGCCATCTATAACTCGTTAAACGCAATACATTTTTTCAGCATCATGAAATACATAATTACTGGCAGAATTCAGTCAATAATTCTTTCAGTGAGGATTAATATTCGTGCTTCCACTACTGTATATAACAGTACACTCTTACACCAACCTGGACTAAATACATTACATCTACTGTCCTAGATAGTTGCCAACACAAGTAGCAAGATCTTGTATCAACATTCATGAGTTGACTCATCTGCTTTAGATGGAAAAATAAATACAGACACATGTAGTGAAATAGACTACTTCGATTCACAACAGCCTGATTTATACTCTGTGCTAAGAAAAAACACAATTCCCTCACTTTACACGGATGAGTTGTATACATATACTCTTACTTATACTGGGGGAGAGTTTAGCGAGTACCACACAGTCTGGTTCTCGGATATTCCACTACTAGAGTAAGCAATTGTAGCAAAAAAAAGATAGAAAATTGTTTCAGATGAGTTTGTTAACAATTATCATGGTCCTACGAACTGTGAAGTTACAGCCACTGACACCAACCATCTTAACTTTGCCATAACCCAGTAGACATCACCCAATATCCTAAATATGTCTCTCAGTAAACCTCTTCTCTATAGTTTGGAAGGTATGGTCAATGCACTTTTGGTCCCATTTCATTAAGACCATCCTAACTTTGTAATAACACAGTAGACACAATCACACAACGTATTTTATGGTGAAACACCACTTCGTAGCTCCAAAAGCAAGGAACGCTATTTCCCTGTATTCACTGATCTCATAATCAAGTGATTGTCTTAGTTGCTTGTCTGGTTGTTAGTGTACAGTAATATACAATAGTGGCGACTCAGCGATAAACTTCAGGGCTTATAACAGTAAATTCCAGGACTTGATCCCTGCGGCGGACATAACGCATAAAATAGAACACACGTTCAAACTTCATAATAAAGACAGGGAATTGTGACTTACTGTCTTCACGGGTAATTGTAATGATAAAACTTGTAAGATTGAATTAAAAAATTATGAGTAATTAGAAGAAATACAGATAAGGAGCTTCGATCTATTCTACGCGACTGCGCATGTCTGCTGGCTTGTTTACACACAGCTTAATTATTATCCTTTTTTTGCGTGTACCTATTTAGTAACCAGTTTTTATGTGGCATAATCTGGCAAGTTGAAAACTATTTTGTCACATGGTAAACATTGAAATTGTCAATTACACTGTCTTCTCTGATAATCATAAAAAAAAACACCTGGGACGCAATAGTGTATCTGCATATTCAATGAAAATAACTGCTAGATATTAGTATTCTTACCTTTGGTTTATTCGAAAAAAGAAAGTTTCAGAATATCCTGTTATCATCCTTGTTTTATCTGCTGCTCGAAACTAAGAAATAATCTTCAACTGCTTTCTAGCTAACCCTTCAAGGTACTGCCACCTGATAACTCATGCAACTTGTGGAATGTAGACACTAGCACTAGTCAAGCTGCTTTGTACGTCTCCACCCCTCCAACTCAGGAAGTCTCACAGGAAGCTGAGAAGAGGCCTAACAACATGACGTCATTGACAATGATGTCCATTAAGTTTAAAATCTCCCGTTGTTCCAGCAGGGTTCGTCCCTTAGTTAAACTACTACACAAGAATGTTATGAATTCTGTAACATACACTAAAATATAAACTTTTGAAGTTCGAACACACAACAACAAACACCTTAAACACTGTACATCATAGAAAACAGTGACACGGTGGTTAACCATTTATAACAGTGACACGATGGTTTACTATTTAAAACAATGATACGGTGGTTAACTATTTATAACAGTGACACGGTGTTTAACTATTTATAACAGTGACACGATGGTTAACTATTTAAAACAGTGACACGATGGTTAACTATTTATAACAGTGACACGGTGGTTTACTATTTAAAACAGTGACACGGTGGTTAACTATTTAAAACAGTGACACGGTGGTTAACTATTTAAAATAGTGACACGGTGGTTAACTATTTAAAACAGTGACACGATGGTTAACTATTTAAAACAGTGACACGATGGTTAACCATTTATAACAGTGACACGATGGTTAACTATTTAAAACAGTGACACGGTGGTTAACCATTTCAAGAATAGGTCATTTAGTTCAAATATCGCTTTCCTTGTGAAAGTCGATTGCCAAAAATGTTAGGTATGGTATTCAGTTAAAGGTCGGTTAATTAGAACTTTGATTATGTTAATAATAGTGTACAATTTAAGGTTGTTTACTTAAAGCATTGACCACATTAATTACAATGTTCATTTTAGGGTCGCTTACTTAAAGCATTGACCACGTTAATTTTATAGTGCCCTGATTACTATCGGTTTGATAACTCTGACTACAGGCTCTGTCCCAGGGACCGACCTCGTAAACATTTTGTGCTTGTCATAGTTTTAATGCTATAATTTTTAATACAGTATGCATATCTTCACGAGATTTTGTAGATTATCAGTAAACATTACAAGGCTTTGTACGCAAAATGTCATTTTTTTATTAACTTTTGAGATTTTTTAAGTAATGTTTTTTTTCATGTATTTTTTTCTTTTGGAATGTTGACTATACAACATGCAAAGTAATTTTGATTTTAAGATAAATACTTTTATGCATCAGAAAATTTCCAAATTTCACATGCGAAATCTTTATAATCTCCAAACATTATTAAACGTTTTTCTTTAAGATAAAACTTTATATTTTATCTGTTATCTTCACCACTTCATCTCTTACCGGTTCAGTAGATTTGACCAGCCTCGTAAGAATTAGGAAATAAATATAAATTAGGCTTTTTTCGTTTTAGAATGACTACAAATTATGACACTGTCATGATATAAAAGACCGTTTAGTGTAGATATTATTGAGTAATTTATTTTGTGAGGAATATTTTATGATTGTTTAGTTGTTTTTAATAATAACAGAGTTAAAAGCAGACGATTGTTGGAAGTTGTGTTTATAATTGATTGATGTTGAGACTATCGAACGTCGCGTGTAATACATTGACGTCGAGAATATAGAGATTTCGGGCAGACGATTAAGTGATAAACATATAAATAGTGAGACATGAGGGGAAACAATAAACAGACAGAGCAGACGAGAAGGTAAATTCACGGAAAATAGAAGTGCGCCCAAAGAAAGGGTTAGAAAACGTAAAGTTAATTGTCGTAGGAGTGGATAGCTTAACGGTTGATATGTTAAAAAGATATTAACAGTTTTCTGACACTTTAGGAGAATTAGTTGTCTCATCAAAGGGTGTTCTAAAGCAACTGAACCTGCCTTTGTGGACTCTGACAAAGAGCAGACGATTATTAGGAGTAGGCCTAAATACGAAAAAGTAAATGAGTATCGGAAGTTCGGGATAGAACTGCAATAATACACGGATCATTAGTGCGATAGAAATAGAGAAAGGTAGTTCGGCTTGTCAGCTGAAATTCTATAGCACTTGAATAGGCCTAAGTGGACTTTTGACAATAAGAGAACTATATATAATGTTTATGATATTCCTATGATCTCTACAGTGTAAAGAATTTGTTGTGCATACGTTTAACCAGTTCGAATATATACACAGCGTGGTCACAAGTAAATAGACACC
>NW_013670208.1:25380-50849 GCF_000517525.1 Limulus polyphemus
TATATATATATATATCTTTTATATGTATATATCGTATATACATTATTCTGAAAACAAGTGGAGTGCGTGCTGCTTGTTTATTTTTGAATTTATCGACAACAAATCACAGACACCTACTGTAGAAGAATCCTTAGCCCAACACCAATATTATTCAACCTATTTACTAAATACTACATTCTATATATAATATTAAGAAAGAATAAACTCCATTATTTTGACAAACACAAATGTTTAGTCTAAATAGCTTAAATTTCATAACATTATATATCTATATATATTTATTACTTTTATTTCATTGACCTTTCAGCCACACCTGACTAAAATTACAGAAGTTGCAATTATGCGGCGCATGTGCACTCATGTTACCGTATCCAAGAGTATACAATTGGCCTTTACAAAGTGACCTGTATTAGCTGTGTTTTAGTGGACCAGTATTTTGTAAAATACAGTCATATCTGGTTATAATATATTATATATGAATATACTTTATTACTATTTACTAATAAGTTCTTAAATTTCAGTTATTTTTCTTAAAACATAGAACAGTAAATAAAGAAGTATAGAAAACAAATATCTCTTCTAGTTACGAATTTTGTACTCGTTTACTGCTTGCCATAAGTTGCTAAGCCTTATCAAAGTTTGCACGTGGAGGATGTAAACAAAAAAAATGTTTATGTTTTATATATGCGTCTTGAAATAACAAAAAAATCATAAATTGCTATATCAATACCACAGAATTCCACTATAACATATCAAGCTTAGTAACTAAGACGTATTTGGGTCTAAAAAATATGATTTTTCGAGCTGACAAAACCACTAGGACATTCTGAGGTTTCAGTTGGTTATACACACGTCATTGGACGAAGTAGGAGTACGTAAGCAAGTATTCTGAAAAAAAAAATGGAAGAGGTGGGTGGGGCCACCTTGTTTGATTCAATAAATATATCAGAAAATAGAAAAGATAAGAGGTTCTTATCTTATATTCTAGCTTATCAATATCGGTAGTTTGAGTATCCGATTCGTAAGAAACTATAGACTTTGTATTTGGACATCACAAACATCTAATTTGAACCAATGCTGCATTCAGCATACCACATGACACATAAAAAAACGATATTTATGATTTTTAAAATATTTACTTTTAAATTTAGAAATTTACTAATGTATAATACTAAAATTTGAATTCTAATCTACAATTTGATACCAAACTTATTGGCATACATTCAGAAAATAGTAGTTCAATAAAATTTTGGATGTGAGTCTACAAACGCGATGACATAGCCTTTGACCCGTGACCATAGGAAGACCCATCTCGGTAGGGTTACAACATTGACCACGTTAATTATAGTGCCAAGTTTAAGGTCGGTTAATGTAAAACTTTAACCAAGTTAACCTTGGTGTCCAGTCTGGGGTCGGTTAGTTAAAACATTCACCAGCAGTTCATTAAGTATAGCATCAAGAAAAGCTCTCTCCCTCACTCTTATAAGTTTGAAGATAAATTCTAAAAAATTTGTTTTTTTAGTACAAAGCTACACAATGGGCTATCTACATCATGCCTCCAGTAGAGATCGATCCCGAATGTTAGTGACAGTTTTAAAAAGCCTCACTTTCTTATACGTACCTAGCAGCGTAAAGCACCAAGTGGTTTCCTATTATATTTTCAGTAATTATGTTCAATAATAAACATTTATTTCTCAAGGGCAAATCCCCTTAACGTCCTTTAGTTTTTGTATAATTGCAATGATTCTTGCTCCCCAGTGGCACAGCGGTATGTCTGCGGACTTACAACGCTCGAAACCGGGTTTCGATACCCGTGGTGGGCAGAGCACAGATAGCCCTTGTGTAGCTTTGTTCATGATTAAAAACAAACAAATAAACAAGCAATGATTCGAAATTTTATCATAGCTTATTCATATACATACATATTTTAAAAAGCAAAAACTAAAGGGGTTATTTAAGTATTAACAAAATTTTGGGACAGTAATAATACGATGACTATATATATATATGGGCCAAAAGAAATTCTTATAAACTTTTTATACATTTAATAGAAAACTCAGTGGTATTTCCGGTTTCACACAAGGAATCTACGAAACTTAATGGTATTGATAACTTGTGGTCATGCCTATGTATCCTTTGCTTTCACTATGGTTTCAGTCACACACTTAACGATTCGCAAGAGTTTGCGATTTAACTTCTTAAAACTAGAACAATGAATACGTTACAAGCTGTCGATTTCAAAATTAAAGTTCTGAGTTTGAAGCATATTTTTATTTCCAGAACTAGTGCGGGTTCACTATAATTACTAAAGTACTATAAAAGCATCGTAATACATTATGTTGATCGAGTTCACTTTAAAATGGTTACGAAGTTAAAGCGACGCCACAGAGAAGACGACAAAAGAATTGATGCATTACCTTTTCTAGAATACTGACTTACAGCACGAAGGATTAAAAACACAACTCTTGGGTCCAGTCAGATAAGTTTGTGTACTTGAACCATGGGAAAATATATGTCACTAGATAGCGCCCCAACCACGATGCTCCTCTCTCTCTCTTGTAATGTCATCTCTATGATGGAAAATATTAAGATTTCTACGTATGATATTAATTAATAGTTCAGAAGGTTGTTGAAGACATGTACAGTTTTGTTGGGGTCAGATCTGTGAGAAGAGCAACTTCATCACGCCTAGAAATAGAATTTTTACGAAGAAACAAAATGTTTCATAGTACAGACTCAGAACTAGTAATAAAATATTAAAGGACTTTAACCAGTTACCAGGGAAACGTATAATGTTGAAAAAAAAACAAGCTTATTAGATGAAACAGGATATATTTGGCAAAGCAGCATCTAGTTTAATGTCTTAATGTTTGTTTAGATTAATGTGTGATTGTGATGCTGGTAGAGAAAGTGTTACCACAACTCGGGAATATCAACTAGCCGATGTTGGTAGAGAAAGGTTACCACAACTCCAGGATATCAACTAGCTGATTATTATGATATAAAAGACAGTTCGGTTTAAATATTAGTGATTAATTTATATTTGTGAGTGAATATTTTATTATTTTTATGTTTTGTTATAATAAGTTAAAAGCAGATGATTGTAGGTTTTGTTACTAACTGATTGGTATCGAGAATATATAAAGTGGCCAGACGACTATGTATTAAAGATATAAATAGCGTGAGACGAGCGGGAAGCAGCAGACAGACGGTATTAAACAGATACAAGCAAAGAGATCATAAGTTAAGTAACGTAAAAGTGATAGGCCTAACGTTTGATATATATATTAGAATGAAACTAACAGTGGAAAAAGAAAAAAGAAGTTTATTCCGTGAAAGCGAAATTCTAAAGTAAGTGAATCAGCTTGAGTGCACTTTGACAAAAGGAACATAGGATCTTCAGAAGAAAGAAGACCACAATCGTAAGTGATTCACACCAGACTAATACTATAAATTATAATAGTAATATTGCGATAGTATTATAGAAAATAGTTCAGCTTGTCAACTGAGATTCTAAAGTAACTGAACAGGCCTAAATGGACTTTTGACAAGAAGAGGAGAACTATACATATACTGATATAACGTTTATAATATGCTTATATTTTCTATAGTGTGAACACTTTATTGTACATACGTTTAATTTGTTCGCGAATATACATATGCATACTGTTTATTCGTTGTTTAATTTATCGCTAACAAGTCACAGACACGTACTGTAGAATAATCCTAAGCCCAACTACTACACAGTATATATTTATACTATTAAGAAATATAAGTAAAAGCCATTTATTTCGACAACTGGCAAAAAAGAAAAACCAGAACCCATACAGATATATATATATATATTTTAATCTGACACTAATGTTGGTAGAGAAAGTGTTACCAGAACTCCAGGATATCAACTAGCTCATGCTGATAGAAAGTATTGACTTTATGCCCTGTTCCTGTCTTTGAAGTCATTATTTCTTAACTCAATATTAGTTGTTTCATTGGTTACTAGTTCCCAGTTTCTTAACCCAATATTACAGTTGTTTGATTGATCACTAGTTCCCGGTTTCTTAACCCAATATCACAGTTGTTTCATTGATCACTAGTTTCCCGGTTTCTTAACCCAATATTACAGTTGTTTGATTGATCACTAGTTCCCAGTTTCTTAACCCAATATCACAGTTGTTTCATTGATCAATAGTTTCCCGGTTTCTTAACCCAATATCACAGTTGTTTCATTGATCAATAGTTTCCCGGTTTCTTAACCCAATATTACAGTTGTTTGATTGATCACTTGTTTCCCGGTTTCTTAACCCAATATTACAATTGTTTGATTGATCACTTGTTTCCCGGTTTCTTAACCCAATATTCTTACATCAGAGTTCTAATGTTCGCAAAGTAGAATCCGTACATTGAGACACAACATTCCTCTGCTCGTTAGAACATATGGAATGGTACATGTGTGATAGACGTAGCAGTCATTACGTTTCTTAAAACCAATTATTTACTAGGAAGTGTAATATTAAACTACACAAATGTAAAAAAAAAACAAAAAAAACGCAATACATATCGATTAAAGCGGGGGTTCCGAAACTGGGGGATGCGTACCACCGGAGGGGGAGCACATAAAATAAATTATATTGTTAGGGTACTCAGTATCTAAAGTATGATTGGGTGGTCTCGGTCAGAATGCGGAATGTTGTTGTTTGGGGGACGGGCGGGTCGAATCTTGTGGTCGAATGTAGTGCTATCTATTGGATAAGATTAAACTACTTATAAATATCGTTTTTTATGTGTGATTTAACTAAAACTATAAAAAAACAGTAATTAAGTCATAAACTGAATGTTAACTTTATTCGTTTTTTCTGCAGGGAATTGAACCCCGAATTTTAGCGTTGCAAGTCCGTAAACGTACCACTGTTCCACTGGGGGTTAATTTTACTGGAACAGCATCATTATAAAATACTATTTTGGTAAAGACAGTTTACGATAACAGTGGTATCTTCTAATATCACACAAGGGCTATCTGCGCAATGCTGTCCTAATTTTGAACTGATACACTATACGGAAAATAGTAAACAGTACCCACCGCCAACTGTTGTATTTTGACACCACTATTAGAGCACACCCACAATCTCAATCCACTGCTTGATCATATTGATCTAGATACTTCCTGAACGCTTGAAATACAGGGTATTGAGAAATTAGATTAATCTGTATATGCTCGAATGATAGGCGTGTTTAACAGACACAACACTTGTAATACCGTTCATTACCGGTAGGGATCCACATATCGCTCATACTAAGTAATTTCATGTTACAGTCTGTTATTAAGGACCACCAACAATGTGGTACATAAAAAGATCAGACAAATAAGTTTGAAAATGTCAGGTTTTAGGGCTAAAGCTGCTTGAAACAAGTTTTTCTTAGTCTTTACAAATTGCTAAACTGATTACTATTATTAATTTGAGCTTTTGAAACATGTTTCAGTGAAACATCTATTAGGCTACAGGAAACGCCTGTGAGATGCTGGTTATCAAGGTTGAAATAAAGATGTTTAAACAAAACAGGTTTTATTCACCAACAGAGGTAGCTGTTAAACATATATCATGATAAATTCAAGCACAAGGGGACGCTTAAATCCATTATCATGATCCATTTGACGAAAACAAACTTTTGTCATTAACATTACAAAAAGTCTAGACGAGTAATAAACAACACCATCAACAACACGAGTTAAAGAAACATGTACTAGAAAATAGCTTTAAACAGGTTTCGACAAAGTTGAATTAATTCATAAATAGGACGATATCTGTGACTCTTTGTTTAAAAACATTTTTAATTATGACAACACATATGTACAGTATCTACTGACCAATCCATTACATCAATAACCAGTAATAATATAAACACTCCGGTGTATATAATAGTAACAATACCGTGATTCCATACCAAGCCCTACAATGCGACCTTACCTAGGATTGTAGTTCTATACTGTGGCCTACCTAGGATCGTAGCCTTCATGCTACAGGTTTATCAGAGGTCAATGTGTGGTGATGAGTTAACAGATACTGTGCTATATTTAGGGTTAAGCAAGGCTAATGACAGATAACCACACCAAGATCAAACCTTGCAGAAAGCTTTACAGCAGAAACACTTTAAAACAAGTTGAAATTCTGAAATATATATATATATATATTCGTATATTAACTTCGTATGTAGACTTCAATAAATGTTTTATGTTGACAGGTAAAACTCCAAACTAAATATTAGCATCTATTTCTCTGAAGGAAAACATATTACTCGATTCCTGTCTTTTTTTGGGTTTGGTAACCACACTCAGAGGAACAATACTTGAGTCAATAAGTTTTACACAATAGCATAAAATAAACGTGCATCAATGCTGGGTTCAAAGGTCCTCTCACGATTCACAGAGGCCCCAATGTACCAATTAAGTTTCTCTGTTATTCCCGATTATTTCTTTAGCTACCCCAAGTGGTTTACGTACCTAAAAACAAACCCCATTATGGCATCTGCCCATATTTGGTTCTGCTAGTGGAGGTATAAATACAGTTTCATACATGGTGCCCAAAGGCAACAACAAACAGAAAATCCAATGGCAGGTTAGAATTCAGTGACAGTAAAAATCCCCCACCACCATGCCTTGGCAACTTTCCAGGTGCCATATAAATAAGGTCATTCCAAGACCACTTTCTAAGTTTGGTTATGCTAGCTCCAAAACTCTGGAAAGTGACCACTTGCTAAGTGTGGTTATTGTGAGGAGACCACTTGCTAAGTGTGGTTATTGTGAGGAAACCACTTGCTAAGTGTGGTTATTATGAGGAGACCACTTGCTAAGTGTGGTTATTATGAGGAGACCACTTGATAAGTTTGGTTATGCTAGCTATAAAACTGTACACATAGATCTTTATTTTAGTCTTCGATAGCAATAAATGAACTTTCTTTCACTGCTAACATTTTAAGCCTTCAAAACTTTATTCTGGTTCTGAATGCATTATTAAGGGTTATCTTAAGAACATCACAGCTACAATGGTATAGGAGATTACACCCAATCATATTTGGTCACAATTCAAACACACCACTGAGATGTAAGGTACATTACAACGGATCCATTAGTAATGGAATAAATCAAGCAATTCCAAAACAATAAAAAATATTTTTTTTGCAAATAAGAGATATTAATCCTTGCCTTGTCAATTACTTTAGATAATTCTCTCAGAGTTCATTCATATATTCAATTTCACATATTATGGGATTCCTCATTTATACAAATCAAGAATATCATACATTAGATTCTTTATAATTTGTTTTGTCTATTAAATGTCAAGAAACTTACAGTAAAATGGTAAAGCTTAGCTGCTACTCCTTTTAAAAACAGTACTGTTCTTGTTCCTTCTCTTGAAAATGTATACCTTTGACATTTAAAAACCTGTGTCACCCCCACCCCCCACCACCCCCCCATTTGCCTCGAGTTTGAACAAATGGTTCAAATTGATAATGAGTATTTATGACTGAAGCTTCTGTATTTCATATCTGGTTTCACATAATTTTTCACAGCTACTAAAAGCATCTGTAGGTAGAATTAAAGTTTACAAAATCCTAATACTTATGTGGAGTGAAATATTTTGTATCTATACTTCTACCTCATCATCAGCAGGTTGTTTATCGACAAACCTTTTCAAATAAGCACGAGATACTAAACCAAGCATGCAGAATGATGCATGGAATGTTTAGATCAAAATTATGAAAATTCATATACCACCCCCTCCTTCAGGGATTTGAAATAAGGCAATGTCTAAGAGTCTTTTTAGATTTTTTTTTTTTAAAGAAAAGACAACATACACGTATCTTGTTCACCAGTATAAAAACTTGACATTTTCTTATTCTACTAGAAGTACAATCAATACTAGTTATCAAGAGAGTTGCTTTGTCAGGGAGTTATTTTTCAAAATCTGTTTTCTTACTGTTCCTTCAGTTTTATAATTTATGTAGTGATATAAGCTACAACAAGTTTGTTGGTTGGTTGGTCCTCTCTATATCTTTTCAGCAGGTTGCTACAATCTTAAATGTTTTATTTTGTGAAGTACTAAATAAAACAAACTTTTATCTGTCAATTATCCAACAAGTGCTAAAATGTAAAACAAGAGATAAACTGCATAACATCAAATTAACCTTCAAAACCTACAGTAAAACTAAGTTTCTGAGCAGGCAACGACACCAAACTACTAAAGAGGAGCAGTGAACCCTGAAAATCCTTATGGTACATGTCTGGAATGGAACTTGGGCAACGGAAAAGATTTTCACTCTCACCGTTCTTCTCTTCCATAACATGAAATCTAATAATAAATTATCTACAGTTTATGATTTATTTCCCAGTTATTTCCCATATGGTCTACAAATCCACTTCAGTATCAAAATAACGGAAGTGTCTTAAATCATTTGGATGCAACTTCTCAATCACACGTATGAGAAAAAGTTTTGTGATGTGTTTTATACAAGAGAAAAACAAAACCTGAACTCTAAAAGCTGTCATATCCTTTTGAAATACAGGCATTATTTTACAAAAATCTCTTCTGTATTTTATTTACAAGCATTTTGAAAGGACAAAAGAAGAATAGCAATTGCATAAAATTTAATTCTTTGAATAATTATAAAAAATATACACAACAAAATACCAAAAACCCAACACATTTGGTGTATTTATTATCATAAATAAGTATAGGACCTTTTATACAAACAACATTATACAAATTTTATACTCATCAGAACTGCATGAGAAAATCTCTTTGTATTCAAACATCCTGCACATATCAACATAACGTCATGTTTTTCCCCTGGTTCATGAAAAAGCAAAAACAAAACCTCACCGATTCAGAGCTATTTACTGGTTAGATTTAGAAACCGCAATAGCCCGTTTATATTCTCTTGCTAGTTCTAGCCTACCTCAAAATCATGAAATATAGCCATAAAAACATTTATTTAGGCTATTTTAATTTAATATAAAGTTAACCCTAACAAACCAATAAAATATTGTCCCTGTTAAGAAAAAGCTACTTGAATCTACTTATATTCCCAATACAAAAATCATTATTAGAATAATTAAAACTTGTCAACCCCAGCAACAAAATTAATAGTTCCTAACACATTCATATTACCACCACTTACATCATGCTTCCCCTGAGGATCATGTAAAGATACAGATATACCACCACTTACATCATGCTTCCCCTAAGGATCGTGTAAAGATATAGATATACCACCACTTACATTAAGCTTCCCATGAGAATCAGGAAAAGATACAGAAATGATTTCAGGTTACTTCCTCCCACACTAACACGGATGTTCCAGACCTCAAAGACTAGAGTGTGTGTGTACACCAGTTCTTTTTAGAGCATAGAAAGTTTTTCTTTATGATACTGATTCTTTAATTCATAAGACCAAATGTTCCAATATCATTCAAAGTTTGGAATTTTTAGTGAAATAAAACAATGTTGCCAATTAAAACACTTGACATTTACTAAAGAAATAAATTATTGTCATACTAAAATCTGTGTAAAATATATTGTGGAATGATAGAAGTTATGTCTGCAATAAACCAAATCAAATGCTGATTTTTTTCACAATAGTGACAAAACAAACCATTTTGGCACATTCAAGAAATCCCCCTCATTTGCAGACAATCATGACACTATCAAAAGTACAACTTGCAAAATACAAAATCACTGACATGCCTACCCATAAGGCACATTCCAACTTCAGAAAGTGACGACAGTATCAGATAAAGCTAACAAAATTATATCTCTCATTCAGACATTTTCTTCTACTTTGATTTACAACAAAAATAAATTGAAGTGAAAAAACAAAATAACTATTTAAAATAAAAATAAAAACTGAAATTTTTCTTATTACAACTTAATTAAAAAAAAAGCTTTCTTTAGACCTGCATGTTCACGAAGTTGCAACTCTCATAACCGAATAGAGGGTACAACTTAAAGAATTATTATTTAGTAAATCAGATAACCATGTGGAGGATGTTTATCACATACATAGAGATGTCCTTTCTTTGGAATCACAGTAAGCAACAGGATTTGAGTTTAAATTGCAGGTTCTCTTATCCTCATACATGTTTAGTCCCTTTTTTTCTGGTTGTCTTAGCTCTGCTTCTAGGAAGGGTAGCATATGCACTTACCTGAAAAGATACAAAAACATTACCAAACTGAATTTGAAGCAAAATTTCATAGTTGTTGCTAGGGCAACATAACAGAAATAAAAACAATCTAACTAAAAATAAAGCTTAGTTTTCTTTTGGCATAATTGAAGAATACTTGCATAGTACATTTACCCATCTTGGCATGAAACATTCACTAAAGGATATTTACATGATATTTATTTTATCAATGTTTAAATCACAAGTTCGTGAAAAATAAGAGGAAGTATATTTGTAATATCTTAAATAAAAAACTTGTGTGTAAAATCACCAATCTACTTGCTCATAAACATGAATAACAATACTGAAAAAGGATAAAAAACACCAAAACAATAAAATAGCTTGGCTGATACCTACATCTGTGTAAGTTTCTTTGAATATAAAAAATACCGAAACAATAAAATAACTTGGCTGATACCTACATCTTTGCGAGTTTCTTCAGTAACTTGACGAGTCGACACACGCACTTTTCTTGGAACTCTTTTTGTCTCTTTTCGAGTTTGTCCAATTTCATCTGTTTCACTAGAACTAGAGAAGCATGCTTCTTAGCCAATGACAAAAATGAAGAGCTTACAAACTATGTATTGAACAGACATTGGCTACAAGACTTGTGAAAGAAAGATACTGTGAAGTCAAGTAAACAGCAAAACATATTCAGACTGCAGCAAGTTTTGATGTGATTGTATTTTCTAATATCTGATTATGTCTCCTAAGAAGTACTTCTTCATGACAATATGTAATAAAAATTTCTGAAGTTAGGCCATTTGGAGAATCAATCTAAAATTAGAGTAAAATAAATTCCATTAGAAATCTTTCTTTCACTATGCTCACAATGAACAAGAAATCCTTCTTTAACCATGCTCACAATAAACAAGACAGTTAACATTTTCCAAACTGAAAATGTATCTCAGATACCATATCTTACCTCCTCTCATAAAATAGCTTTTCTCGATTAGTACTGCCCTCTATTAGCACAAATTTTCAATATTTGCCACTAGCCTTCCACCTCCTGCTTCTGCATATCCACATGTAAAAGATTATGCAGCAGCTCTCCACAAGAAGAAGCTTGACACAACCCTATTGTAACCAGCACCCTCTCCACAGTTGCACTTGTTAATCACTTTGAGATTGGTCTGAAGACCTACACCACATACCATCCATAGTGGGGAGGCTGGGTGGGAAATGTGAGTAGAGGTAAGTATCTATCAGAAATACATTTTCAGGTTAGGAAAATGTTCTCTTCTGATACGATAACTTACCTTTTCTCACAAAATAGCTAGAATCCTACATTGAACTGGTGGAGGGCCGGTGGAAAAAAATTAACCCCTTTAGGAAGCACCCAAAGAGAGACCTTTAGGTGTGGAACCAAAAGAGAAAATATCACACCTCAGTGGGAGACTGCACTACATCTGATCCAGGAATACTCTTCACTTTTTTATGACTGTGTCGCAAACATAAAAAAGGCAGAAAAACATGAAGGAATCCCATAATACATATTACTGATGAATGGGATCCCCGGGTGTCAAATGCCTGTGGTGCAACAGGCCGTAGTGGTAGTGCGATCTCATCCAACACCAGGTGGTATCTGGAATGGTACAACAGACCATAGTGGTAGTCCAACCTCATCCAACATCTGGTGGTATCTGGAATGATACAACAGACCATAGTGGTAGTTCAACCTCATCCAACACCAGGTGGTATCTGGAATGGTACATCAGATCTGTGGTAACAGGAATCGGTAGGGAAGACAAGCTTCTTTACCAAAATCCATCTCCAACCTAACCAACACCTGATCCACCACAACCAACATTGAGTAGATGGTAGGAAGGAGGAAAGCCCTGGTGGGATGATATCTTCGATCAAAAACCTAGCAGCATTGGATATGGTTCTTCCAGGCCACAGTAGGAGGAGGATACCCAGCCATACACAAATGAAAACATGTTCTGTGTCCAGCTACAACCAACACCAGATCCGCCAAGAACTGACATCCAGCAGACAGTAGGATGAGGGACTGCAGACATGGAGTGCATCTCCAGTTCAAAGTCTAGCAGCATTGGGCATTTTTCTTCCTGTCCATGGTAGGAGGAGGAATACTGGCCAGAACACATGTGAGTACTTACTTAGCTGGACTATCTCCAACCAGCACAAGACCCACCAGGAATGTACATCTGGAGGATGGTAGGAAGGAGGAATGCCACAGAGGGAAAATACAATCTCTCAGATAGATATACATTAATAAGGCATAATGCTACAACCAAAACCTAGTGGTATTAAGAACTGTACGTCAGGTCTGCAGTAGGAAGTGCTACACGCCATTAACACCTGCAGAATGCCACCACTCTATTCTCAACTAAGTGGTATGATGCATCACTCAGAAGGACAGACCTCCATGATGGCAGTACTTATTGAGAAAAGCTATGTGCTAGAAACCTGTCTTTAACCAAGCTCACAATGAGCTAGAAACCTGTCTTTAATCATGCTCATGATGAGCTAGAAATCTTTCTTTAACCATGCTCACGATGAACAAGAAACTTGTCTTTATATGTGCTAAGGTTAATTTAAATCTTTATAGATCTTTCTGAGATTAATGTGTTTGGTTACAAAAATATAGATACATGTTAACAATATTACAAAAAATTATGTAGTTTGATATAAAAGTTCCTTATTCATCAATTAAATTTCTGAGAAGAATACATAAATAAACAGCAGACAGTGTACAAAAACATTAAATTTTCAAAGAACAAAATTTAACTAGAATTTCTGAAGTTATTGCAATGAAGTTTGTTTTCTACATAACCATCAACTTTCCATTTGGCTTTCTTCAAAAACAAAAACTTTTAAGAGATATTACAATAGAAACTGACCTTTCCTCATAATTTTGTGTGTGATTTCTTTCTGTTGCAGTCTCTTGGAAGTCCATTGGTCGGTCCTCGCTGCTAAGTAGAGCACCATCAGATTGCCACCTGTGTTGATCTTCTAAGCCACTGTCAACAGCATCTAGCCAAGAGAGTAAAAGAAATAGAATATATTGACATCCAACTGTATTATACACAATAAACCCCTTAAAAAGAAAAAATGTTCAATATACGTGTAAAGCTAACCAGAATGTATTAATCACTAGTTTAAAGTTGTAGAAATAAGCTGATATGAAAACGAAAATTGTAAATTAATTTTAGCTCATCATAAACAGAATAATACTATAAATTATACAAATGAGAATAACTATGCAGTTTAATAATTTCCTCTAAGCCTACTTCCAGGAGTGTGAGTGCAGCAAAGTAGCCATGACTGAAAATGTAGGCTACTGTAAAATTGTCTGTAAACAGAAAACTCCCACCCCCCTATGCTTTCAAGGGAATTCACTTTTCTCTCATTAGCAAATACCCACACGTTTCCATACTGAGATTCTAACACTTTTCAGAAACATTAAGATAAAATATTGCTTGTTTCAGTACAAATTACTAGAACTGTATTTTTAATTTGAGTAACTATAAATGAATCCCTTCCCTTGAAAATCCAGACTAGTACCCTGTTTATTAATACAAAAACTTGAAACTAGCATACACAAAACACCAGAAATATTTTCATAGATCCCCACGTGTTATTTTGATGCATTACCACAAGGTTAACATTATTTTTTTATGTACTTAAAAAAAGTTCACATTATTATTATTATTATTATACACTACCACAATATTAAAAATAGAGAAAACAAATACAATTACATGCAATTCCAATCAGCTTTGTTAGGTCTAAAAATGTTTACAATACACTTTACTTTTGTTCAAGAATGAGCATACGTTTGATGATCAGTCTACAATAACCCTATCGACACGAGTCACAGGTCAAAGGCCATGTCATCACGTTTGTTGACTTGCATTCAAATTTTATTGAATGACTATTTTATAAATTTGGTATCAAACTGTAGATTATACTTCACATTTTAATATTATACATTAGTTAATTTTTTAATTAATAAATAACAAAAAAAAACGAAATATCGATTTTTGTGTGTCACGTGGTATTTTGAATACAGCACTGGTTCAAATAAGATGTTTGTGATGGCCAAGTGCAAAGTTTCTTACGAATTATGAACTCAACTTACTGATATTAACAAGCTAGAATATAAAATAAGAACCTTCCATCTTTTCTATTTGCTGAGATATCACTAGGATTACTGAAGCAAAAACAGTGGCCTCGCCCACTTTTTTCCATTTTTGGAAATACTTCCTTATGTACACGTACTTCCGTCTATGACATGTGAATAACCAATCGATAGCTCAGAATGTCCCTCTAGTGGCTTTCTCAACCATTTTGAAGTATTATGGTATCAAACTCATTTATTTGATACAAGATTTCACACTGGAATCTTTAGTGAGCTCAAAATTTCATATTTTTTAAGACCCAAATCCATCTTAGTTACTAGGCTTAATAAATTGTAGTGGAATTCTATAGTACTGATACAGTAATTTATGATTTTTTGGTTATTTTAAATGTATATATATACAACTTAAAAAAATTTTGTTTTACATCCTTCACGTGTAAAATCTGATACAACTTAGTAACTTACAGCATGCAGTAAACGAGTACAAAGTTCATAACTAGAAGAAATAATTGTTTCCTCTACTTCTTTAATTATTGTTTTATGTTTTAACAAAAATAACTGAAATTTAAAAACTTGTTTGTAAATAGCAATAAGTTATATACATATATAATGTATTATAACTGAAATGCAACTGTATTTTACAAAATACTACTCCACTAAAACACAACCAAGAAAGGTCATTTTGTAAAGACCAGTTATATCTTCTTGGATGCGGTAACATAAGTGCACGTGCGCCATGTCATTGCAACTTCTGGAATGTTAGCCAGAAGGTAAATATAATAAAAATAAATATACATAAATGTACAATGTTATGAGATTTAAACTATCTACACTAAACATTTGTGTTTTCATGTTTTAATTTGTAGCCATTCTAGAATGAAAAAAGAATAATTTATATTTACTTCCTAATTTTTATATGGTGGTTACGAGGTCAGTCAAATCGACAGAACCCGTACAGAGATTCGATAGTGAAAATAACAGATAAAATATAGTTTTTTCTTAACAAATGTTTGATAACTTTCTGGAGGTTATAAAAATTTTACAGGTGAAATGTGAAAACTTTTTGATGCATAAAAGTATTTTTAATCTTAAAATCAAAATTACTTTGCATGTTGGATAGGAGAAAAACATTATTTAAAAAATCTTAAAACTTAATAAAAACATCCAATATTTTGTGTACGAAAACCTTATAACATTTACTGATAACCTGCAAAATTTCATGAAGATACGCTTACTAATTTAAGTTATAGCATGAAAACTATAACAAGCACAAAATGATTATGAGGTAGGTCCCACAGATCAAGCTTGTGCTGAAAGAATAAACTCATCTTCTTGCTCAACACAATTATGTCATCAACAGAAACAGATCTTACCATTTTGGCCTCCAGAATAAGGAACTTCATCAGATGAAAACTGCTGGTCTAAGGCCGTCATACTGTAACTTTTTCGAACATGGTTGACTATCGTCATTTGGCCCTACACAGAAGGTACTATATCAAGAAACTTATATTTACACACACATCAGGGGTCTTTCATGACTGGAAATAAGGTATTTTTAGATTGATCACTACTAATATGATAGCCACACTCTGCTACAACAGCTCCTCTCTATTCAAACTTTAAATCCTTCTCCTTTCCACTGCTATTTCACACCATCTAAACTACTTCTATTTTTTGGGTTATATCAACTGTGTCCAAGGAAATGCCACTTCAGCTACATGTTTTTCTGGTGCTAACAAACTGCTGGAGACTAAGATCGTGGGCAATATATTGGGAGGAAGTTGCCTTTTGTGTTATTTTTATTTCAACAACAACCACAGCAGTACATTACTTAGTATTTTGACTGATACCTAAACAGTAGCTGTAAATATGATCTAGATTAACCAATTCAACATGGGTCATGGGTGAAAGGCCATGTCATCTTGCTGTTGACTCGCATTCACAATTTTATTGAACTACTATTCATGAATTTATGTTAATAACTTTGGTATCAAACTGTAGATTATAATTCAAATTTTAGTACTATATATTAATCAATTTCTTAATTCAAAAGCAAATGTATAAAAAAACACAGATGACATCCATTTTTGTGTGTTACGTGGTATGTTGAATGTAGCACTGGTTCAAATTAGATGTCTCTGAAGTCAAAATACTAAACTAAGTCTTTAGTTTTATACAAATTAGAAAATCAAATTACTGATACTGACAAGCTAGAATATAAAATAAGTGCCTCTTATCTTTTCAATTTGTTAAGATATTGCTCATGTAATAAATCCAACACAGTGGCACCCCGCCCACCTCTTTTCACTTTTGGAAATGATCCCTTATATACACTTACTTCTATATATGACATGAATAACCAATTGGAAGCTCAGAATGTCCTCCTAGATTAAACATTTAGTTACTAAGCTTGATAACTTAGTGGAATTCTATGGTATTAATGTAATAATATGTTATTTTTTTAGTTATACAAATGTATATATAAAACCTAAAAAAATATTTTATTTCATATCCTCCACGTGCAAAATTTTTAAAGGCTTAGCAACCTACTTTAAACAGCAACCAAAGTACAAAGTACAAAGATAATTGTTTGCTTTACTTCTTTAGTTACCGTTTTAAGAAAAATAAGTTTAAGAACTTATTTCAAAATAGCAATAATCTATATACATATGTAATGTATAATAATTGAAATGCAACTTTATTTTATAAAATACTAGTCTACTAAAACACAGCCAAGACAAGTTATTTTGTAGACCAAAGGTCAGTATTATGGCATTTGATACGGTAACATGAGCTGCGTCATTGTAACTTCTGTATTGTTATCCAGGCACAGCTTAAAGCTCAATATAATAAATAAATAAATATAAAAACATTGCTTTACAAACCTTAAGACTTAAAAAAAAAAATTTTATTTTGCTTATGAAAGAATTGTAATGTTTACTGATAATCTGCTAAATTTCGTTAACATCTGCTTACTAATTTAGAAGTTATAGCATGAAAACTATAACAAGCACAAAATGGTTGGTCCCAGGGACCAAGCCCGTGCTGAAAAAGTTAATTAGTCCTTACACTCAGATGCCCAAAGATAGTTACTAAAATTGTAACTTTGTTTATTGAATTTCCTGCAAAGCTACATGAGAGTTATCTGTACTAGCCATCTCTAACAGAGTAGAATGAAGGATCCACCAGTTCTTATCAAACTGAATAATGGGATTTGACTATCAATTTCAAAACACTCTTATGCCCCCAGACTGTAGAAAAATATTTTTTTTTTTTTTATGGTAACAGGACATGAACCAATAATCCTCAGATCCACAGTCTGGAATGCTAACAATTGGGCCACACTATGACCCATAATTATTATTACATTCTTATAAGCAAACACGTGCATAAAAAACAAATATGGAAAAAAAAAAAGAAGTTTTTCATTCAGTAATAAACATTTAATTTCATAACATTAGA
This sequence comes from Limulus polyphemus, assembly GCF_000517525.1. Lineage (NCBI taxonomy): Eukaryota > Metazoa > Arthropoda > Merostomata > Xiphosura > Limulidae > Limulus > Limulus polyphemus. Next base: position 43,164 of record NW_013670208.1, read on the forward strand.
GAAATCCTGTTAAAGATGAGTGAGACAAATTTAATCTGCTTACATGATTATTAAAATTCTGTTAAACATGAGAGATAAAGAAACTGAGAAATTAATTTGCTTACGTGATCATTAGATTTGTTACAAATGATTGATAGAACCAGTAAAAAAAAAAATTAATCTGCTTACATGATTACTATTAAACATGAACGACTGAGAAATTAATTGGCTTACATGAACATTAGTAAAACAATGATCACAAGAATATTACCTGAATATTGTCATAGACCACTCAACTTGTGAAGTAGAAAAACTTTCTAGTTATTAGACATTCTTGGAGATTTTTTTGGTGTTTTTAACCTACTTACTGGACTTGACAAAAATATAAAAAACAAAACTGTCACCGATACATTTTTTGTTAAAAGATGATCAATGCTTCACAGACTTTAAAACACTAAAATTTAGATCACTAGACTGTTTAACAACCTAAAATATTACTAGATAAACAGAAGATTTCAAACAAAAGTCCAGTTTATTAACAGAATCTGTATGAACTACAGTGTTCCTAAGAGAAAGCTCACCCTCAATGCAGTTTGAAAAAGCACAGCTGTTGCATAACTGAGACCTTTACTGCTGAGCTGGACCAGGGATGCATAGCCTCTGTCTCGAGCTGTGGCTATATATTCATCAATTTCCTATGCAGAAAAATTACAAATATCACTATGCACACAGAACAAACAAATAACTACATACCCCCCCCCCCTCAAATCAATAAACTCACAGCTATATACACTTTATTAGTTACTGTAATAAAAACAGTTTGTGGCCTCCATGTTTATCTGTACAATAGGCTTTGAAAAAACACATGAAACGTGACACGCCAAGCGAACTAGAAATGGTAAGTCAGAAAAATTATACTGTACAGAATGACACTTGTCAAATATCTTCCAGAGTTCAGCTAGTATCAAATTGAAGCAATGTGTCATCATATTTACTACAGAGAAACAATGTCTACAAGTAACTTAGTAAACAACAGATGTGTTATATATTTTGGTAACCAATATATGCTTGAACCCACCCAGTATACAATATATACTTTAACTAAACTCACCTGTTCTCTCTTCATAAATTGAGGATGTACAAATTTCCTATACAGAATACTGGATCCTTTAGTAGCTGGTGACAAAAGCCACAATACAAACAGGATTTTCAACTCATAATAAAAAGGAAGCCTGAAAGAAGTCAAAGGTCTTTAAAATTAAAGGATTTAAAACTTTCATTTGTTTTAGTTATACTCACTGTGTGAACACAGAGAGAGACAATACTAAAAATAATGTTTTAATTACATAAGGTCTGATTTATTATTAGCTGGAAATGTATAAAAATGCACACATACGATGTATGATAGGTACTGTACTTCATATAATTATTTTATAACCTTTGGTGTTGTATGCCTGTTGCCAGAGTATAGATAAGACATACATTTAAATATTTTTCAAACTTTTAATTCCATTCATCACAATTATCTTGTGGTACAGTGAATGTGTACTTACTCTTATCATGTTTAAATGAAGTAACTTTTAACACAGAATATAGAGACAAAATACAGTTAAACATTGCAGCAAGGGTCTTAATACAAAACTGTTCATGTTTTCAAATAAAAAAAAAGGAAACTTTTCATTTGTATAGATTTGTGCTTTTAAAAATACAACTTAACTAATTTTTAATGTATATTTGAAAGTATTCAAAATACATTACAAACTGCATCTTACCATTATTTAATACAATGATCAAATACAGAAATGTCTGCTTGTGACTTGAGTTCTAGGTTCAAGCTTCAGTTCAATTAAAATTTGATGTCGAGGAACTCACTTTGAGACTAATAATGGTTGGAGATGGCTTAAATTACTTAACCTTCTGATGTGCTATAAAAGGATAGTTCAACTTGTGGAATATGTTCTCTACAGACAACATTCTAAGGTCCATACTGTGTTCTTTGTCAGGTTTCAGAAAATCAAATGAGCCAAGTTCTGACACAAAACAGCAGTAGTGAGCTCCAACACTGCTGACATTTCATTTTTGTTTGAACAGTAACCTGACTCAATGATATTATTTATAGCCAGTGACCTGGCTCATTCTTGCTTTATGTATAACTTGATTTCAATGTAAATATTAAAAAGTACAAAATTTTATTTGCTATTATTCACTCTTGTTTACTTACCAAAATGAGACTAGGATATCAGACAAAGTTTCAATACAAGTAAATAATGCAAACACAATCCAGTACATCATCCACTTCACCTTGGAGAGGAGAAAAATTACTTTAGTGTGAACTTCTGAACAAGATAAAACTTCCTCATTGTTCCCAACATTTGAAATATTTTAAAATAAGCTCATATTTCTTTGCAAGTAGGTAAGCTCAAATCTTAAATCAATCCACTGCTAACATTTCTGAATTAGTTACAGACTTAAGCTCAAAAATTTCATAAACAATCAAACCTCATCAAGTTCAAAGTCAATTTTTACTTACCAAATTTTCATTTATTTCTTTTTCCTGTTATTATGAAAATCATGTACAAAGGAAGGACAATCTTACAAATAATTGAATCAACTACTCTCAACCGATATTTATACACATTTTATTACACACACATATACTTTGTTTTCAGAAGGTTATTAATGAAGTACGAGTCTGGGATTTTCAATAACAAGTTGACTCTTTCACCTTACCAGTACAAATATCTGCCACTAGAGTTGTCCAGGATAATAAAAGAGCTTCTCCAGCGAGCTCTTCAACTTCCTCATTTAGCTTTATTTGTGCATAGCAAGGCACATACATCGGGGTGACGGTCTTAACTAATATATATTATACATACATTTTGCTTCAGGATGGATGGAATCTTATTAAACATTTAGAGTTTGCTACTTTTTTTAAATGATATATATACACACACACACACTTTGTTTCCAAAATCATCACATACTTCATTACAAAAACCTAAATTAATGTATTTTATATTAACTTCTCATCCACCAAGTAATGAATCTATAGCCAAATATACTGTTCTTACTTACATATTCCTTGACGTTTTTTGTCTTGATGGCTTTAAAGGAAGCATATGCTGGATAAAGCGTACCGAACACTAGTCTGTAAAGAAAGTAACAAGTCTTAGCACAGCTCTGGAAACAAGCACACAAAAATAAACTCACAAATGCTACATTCCCTGGAGTAACTTTGACAGGTATACATATGTCTACCATGATCTACTGTGGCATTGTTTGTTCCAGATTCCAAATAAAATCACTCATCGGGTAAACTCATCACATCTGGATGTTTCTTATGTCTGTCCATAGAATGTCCTCACATTGATGTGTCTCCATAAAGACAGTTTAATTTAGTTTTCTTTCACACACTTTTTCTCATTTACATCACAAAAGATACAACAAATATGATTCAATAATGTGACAAAATCCACCTTTGTCACATTCTGATGCCACTATCCAACATCTCTATTATTTTCTTCCATAAAGCTATAAAACTTCTCCTTTTTCTATTGGTTTTTATGATTTTTTTTCATACTGACAGTCTACTAGAATTTAGATTTAAATATCAAAGACAAATTACTAATCTGTACTTATAACAGACCGTCTATAACAAGCAAATCAAATAGTAGTCTTCAAAGGCCTAACGAGTGATTTAGGAACTATATATTTGTTTCGTAGTCATGGCTGAAGTATCTTGTTACAATGGAAGAAAAAAAAAAGGATGACACAAAAACATCCATCGGGAATAATTCGTGGCGTGAAATGGGTGTCGGAAAAAACTAATACCAATACGCCGTATCACATTACAGAAGTTCGTTAAAATGTTGCCTGGAAAGGTAAACAAACACTGTTAGACAATACAAAATTTCACTTCATGCGGAATTACTGAAGGCACGAGTCAATCGTCTGCCAGGGCGCCATCATCTCTACATCCAGTAGCATCTCTGCACTGCCCTCTCAACAATCACATCAACGATACACTGTACGTAATTTAAGAATCATTTTTTTAACACTCCAAATTTGGTCATTTCTTAAACCGCTTTCGTTGCCAGCATGTGACACAGTTTGTGTTAAAGATGCTTCAAGACGCTGTATATTATTTTATCTGACGACAAGAACAGTACGAAGAACGCAGAGAAGCATGTCTGCAGCGTCAGCTAAAGTCGAAAATAGGAACTAACTAACACAAGGGAAACAATCTGGTGACGGAATGACATGCAAGTCACTAAATTTCCTTACAGCAAATTCTTGCCAAGATGCTGCGGTTAGTTCTTGCCTTGAAACACATTGTCTAAAAGCATTATTTAAACTTTTAAAAAAGGTACTCTATATCTTATCACTATGTCGCTTCTTTTAACTGTAGATTTTTTCTTTAAAACGGTACAATACCCTTACCACAAACAAATAATCATGTTCGAAAATTTATCTTACATTAGAACTCCGTCAACAGTTGTCCACTAAGCCAACTTCTGGCTTCGGTTTATAGTTTTACAATTTGAAAAACCACTACTTAACGCACACAGTTCAAGAAATTTGATTCGCTTTTTAACTCTAGAATTACCGATTTGGCTTTTTCAACACTGTTTTTAATAACTTGTGCGCCGAAATGACTGTAGGTCCATGAGCCACACAAAAAAAAATGTAAATAATAATACAATAACATTACAGTTAAATCTCATTAATTATTGCTGGATGTATTTTACTTAGAAAATGGGTTATCTCAAACAATTCTTTACACCGAGTGTTGTAACACGCAATAAAACAATTTTTTAAGAAGCCCGTAGTTAAAGGTTAAATATATTTTACTTCAGAATTGCGCCACTAGGTGTGCACTAATGCAACTTCTGGTCTGCATATCGGGATTTCGGTCGCATTATCGTTAGTCAGGTGCAGTTTAGATATCTTCGACTCACTGAGGCAAATTCTGGCTTCGGTTCGTTGTTTGAAGTTTTAGAATATTTGCGTAAAGCTACACTATTTATTTCGGAAATGCACTCAAAACTACATAGTCTACCTGCGCTAGCCATCTCTAATTTTGAAGTGCAGACAATAAAGAGATAAGATAGTCAAAAGCGCCCACCGCCAACTCTGAATTCGTCATTCTTGTAACACATCAACGGCCCCGTACTTTGCAGCAAAGGGATGCAAACCACGGACTCTCACATGCTATAACTACAATGCCTTGTCTTACACATTAGTAAGAGGAATAGGTATTATATATCACGGAGTTTTATTTACGTGGATTTCCATTATATAAGATATGGAGGAACTTTTTATTTTCATCCAGACAACTTTCATCAAAACGTTTTGTAGTTCAAGTCGATTTTTTATTATAAGACTGACATTTGATTTTATGTTTCAAGGAACAACACTGCCCTATTTATACCTATGGTAAAACTATTTAGGCTACCTGGAGTCATCATCAATATTCAACTACTAATCAGAGCCAACCAGCATCGCACTTCCACACGCGATAAGGGATTGATTGTCACTCTTATAACGCATTCACAGCTTATAAAGTGCGGGGAATATTTTGTGGTTAGACTTGACGCGATACCCTTAAACATGCCTAGTACTTTAAGTTGTGAACGGTTATAACAGCAGTATTGTGAGTTATAACCTAACTCGACAGATCTGAAATTCAGAGCTCTACCACAAAACCAACCCGCACTCTCTCTTAATATCACCTTAACATAACTATCCAATTGGCTGTGTCCTCTGCTTTATTTGTGAAATTACGCTACGTCTACAACTGAATCATCAGTTGGATAACCTCGCTAATGAAGGGATTTTCGGCCGTAAACCCAATAATGTCTTGCGAAATTCGGCCAGCTTTGGTAGTCTTACGTTAATCCTAAGTACACATACTAAGCTGAAATACAAAATAATCTATATAAATGTAAAAATTAATTATGTTAAAATTACTTTAACCATTATAAACAATAATGTTAATAAGATCAGTACACATTGCCAAAGAAACTGGCAAAACAAATACGGAAAAACATTCGTAATTAGGCCTTTTTATCTAAGCAACTTTTCTTGTAGCATGCATCACTAGTCGTGTAATGTGAAATGGCTGACGTCACCACTTGAGTCAACTGGTTAGGACAAAAACTCGCTTTTGTATGTCATGTGAGCACTTGCGTTACAGCGTTTTCTTTATTCTCTGAAAATTTTCACCAATTCTACAGTCATATTTTCCAAGTTTGTAAACAGAAACCTTATCAAAACACACTAACTGGATAAATTTTATGTTGAAGTACAGCAAGAAACTGGAGAAGAAAAAAAAACTTTGAAAAATTTGTTTAGCTACTGCCTTATCTGGTTGAAAAAGAAAAACTATAGATGATCGGTTCCTATTTGGTGGTCATACATAAACTGCACTAGATTAGACAGTTAGAACTTTCAAAGGGGCGTTGATTTATTTGAAATAAATCGCAATGCCACCAAGATTAATGCCAACACTGGCACGTGTTCAAGATCATTATACTTCATTTGTTTTGTTTTTTTCGTTTGTATAGCAAAGTTAACTCTGATTCTGAAAGCCTTACGCAGCCAAAGGTTTTAAACGGAAGATTTAGGTCACACTTAACGCATGAATTACGAGAAACGATCAAATGCTCCCGAAAAACAAAATACATGTAAAAGGAAAATACCTGCTGAAAAAAATAGGTTCATATCAGATTTTTTACTGTTATTATACGTCTTGACGTACTTTAAATAGAAATACGATCATTTACCATGTACATAAAGAAAAGTAAGGAGAAAAAAATCAGTATGCATTACTAGATGTACTTCCGCAGAGTCCCCCCCCAAAAAAAATGTTTTGTTTCAACAGTAAATAAAACCAAAATTAAGAGTAACAAATAATTTTATTTCTTGCTTTAGAAGTTCATATGTCATGCTGTGTTGCAACCTACAGAGTATATAATTCTTCTCGTGATTCATGGAATGCACACGTTTTACAGTACAAATTACAACGTTAAGCGTCCTTTATGTGACGTCATTTTAGCTTCTACTGACAGACTGAGAACAAACACACTACTGTATACTGGCGCGGATGATTAAAAAAAAAAGGCGACCCCTCCAGGCGGCTTTCGGGAAATAAATAGAATTTTAACAACAATACCAAATCATCTTCTATAATCTTAATGTAGAGCCTTAAATTACAACTATATTAATCTATTAATAACACAGCAAGACCATCTAAAACTATACTAATCTGATTTCAGACAGCATAACACAGCAAGACCATCTAAAACTATACTAATCTGATTTCAGACAGCATAACACAGCAAGACCATCTAAAACTACACTAATCTGATTTCAAACAGTATAACACAGCAAGACCATCTAAAACTATACTAATCTGATTTCAAACAGCATAACACAGCAAGACCATCTAAAACTATACTAATCTGATTTCAGACAGTATAACACAGCAAGACCATCTAAAACTATACTAACCAAGTTTCAGAAAAGTAAAACAGAGTAAGACCTTGATCTAACACTATACTAACCAGGTTTCAGAAGTATAACACAGTAAGATCTTGATCTAACACTATACTAACCAGGTTTCAGAAGTATAACACAGTAAGATCTTGATCTATCACTATACTAACCAGGTTTCAGAAGTATAACACAGTAAGATCTTGATCTATC